>NW_005872207.1:81505-91786 GCF_000147115.1 Myotis lucifugus
CCCGAATCCCGGCAACCAGGGATGGGGACCCTGCTGCCAGCCTAGCTCCCCGAATCCCGGCAACCAGGGATGGGGACCTGGCAGCCCCTTCCAGATAAACACGAGCTGAACCCTCCACCCCACCAGGCGAATGGGTCTGGGCATCCCCAGGCCCTAGCTCGCAACCCCTCGCTGGGTGACGCCGCCCCCAGTGCATCAGACACATGCACCGGAGTGGGGGACCCGGCGGCTCCTTCTAGATCATCACGAGCCCGGGGAGCCCCCACTCTCCCTGCTTACATGGCTCTGAACACTCCGGGTCGCTGGCCTAGGACCTGCCCTGTTAGTGACGTTCCCCCCACCACCTGACACTGAGACTGAGGACTCCCCAGGCGTCCCTTCTGCCCCCCACAAGCTACTCAAATCCCCCCCAACACCCCCCCCAGCGCTTCAGCAAAGGTAACCATACCCTGCACCCCATGCCACGCACGTTCCTCACCTTGGGATCTCTTCATTCCCTCTGCCTGTCTCAGATCCACTCCCCCTCCCCCTGTAGTTATTCAGCACCTGGTAGCAAACTATGATCAAAACCCTTCAGTCCCTCCCACCCCTACCCCCCTCCCCAACTCTGTTAGCCAGAACCCTGAACCTTGACCCTCAGGTGGTCTCCCTAGGGAGGGACCCCTCAGTCCCTGCCCCCCCCCCATTTTGCAGGTATGTGCAACCTCTCCCTCCCCCCCAAATATCTCCTAAGGGCTCAGTCCCCTCCTCTCCCCACACACTGCCCCTCCCTCCTCTTGCCCTCACCCAAGCCCACCCAGCCGCTTTGCTGTCACTGCCCCTGCTTCCTTCAGAAAGTCCCATCTCTCCTCACCCCCTCCCCTGTGCCCTCCTTGCTACTGTGTGTCCCCTTCCCGCCCCACACAGGGTTCCAGATGCCCCACACCTTCCTCACTTCCCAGTTGCTCCAGCCTTGCCCTTCACTCCACATAGCCCCACACCTGTGTTCTCAGCAGGTTGGCCAGGCACCTTGGTGGGTGGACTTAGCCCTTCCCCTCAAATAAACACCCTACTGTCTCCATTGAAGGACTAGAGAGAAAGGGTTCCAGGTCCCCTCTGGCCACCCCTGATTCAACCCAGTTGTGATTGAGATGGTCAGCCACACTCCCCGCTAGCCCCCCTCCCTTTGGCACCCTTCCCACTTCCTGTCCTGCCTTTGACTTCTAGAGGGGACCCAGCCCAGGAGTCCTGGTCTGGAGTGGATCTGGGAGGAAGTGGAACTATCTGGAGGCCAGGTCTAGGGTGGAGGCCAGGTCTAGGGTGGAGGAGTCAGGTCTCTGACCAAGGACAAACAGCCCAAGGCCAGGGAGGGGTGCTGGGCCCACCTCGCCCCAGGCAGAAGGGAGAGCCGGCTGGGGCTGTGTCTCAGCCACAGACAGCTGGCTGTCCGGCCGCAAGCAGGAAGCCCAAGAAGGTGGGGTTTTGCAACCCCAGAGCTGGATAAAGGCTCTTCCCACTTCTCGCACTTGCTGCAGCTGCTGCTTCTGCATTTGGCCCCAACAATGAAGGGGAAGAGGTTTCTGGTTCCCAGGCCTGGAGGGCTGGGTGCCCCATACTTTTCTAGGGGCCATCCTGGGGGAAAAGAGCCCTTGACTCCCCTCTGGGCCTCTGCCTGCCGGTCCCAGGGCCCTGCGGCTGCCTCTTTGACTCGACTTGTTGGGAGTTCTAAAGTTTCTTGCCAGCCAGAGGTTGGCACGGTCGGGAAAGCAAGGAAATCTCCCAACAAGGACATTTCCGGGGTTTCCAGGAGGTGAAGATTTCCAGAATTCTGGCAGGAGTAGATTGAAAGTTCCTTGAGCTCAGAATGCGTGTCGCTTCACTGTCTAGAGCAGCGGTTCTCAACCTGTGGGTCGCAACCCCTTTGGGGGTCAAACGACACTTTCACAGGGGTCGCCTAAGACCATCGGAAAACACATATATAATTACATATTGTTTTTGTGATTAATCACTATGCTTTAATTATGTTCAATTTGTGACAATGAAATTGGGGGTCACCACAACATGAGGAACTGTATTAAAGGGTCGCGGCATCAGGAAGGTTGAGAACCGCTGGTCTAGAGCTTCCTTGTGCCCCGGAGTGCAGGCGAGGGTACTCAGCGCAGCCGAGATCCCTGCATCAGTAGCACCAAGGCACTAAGGAGCTCATCGATCCTCCGAGCCACGGGGCCGTCATTCCCACGGCACAGTTGGGGAGTTTGGGCACAGACATAACTTGTCAGGATCTGAACCCGGGTCTCTGACACCAAAACCCATGTTCTTCCGTCCTTTCCGGGTTTCCCATCACAGCCATCGGCTTCCACGTGGAAAAACTTACACCTCCAACACCCCTTCATGTTCACGGGAGATTTTCTGCCTTGTGGAGCCACCCAGCACCAGCCCTCTCCTCCCCTGGAGCCCTCCTTCTCTTGGGGTTCCACAGCATCCCTCCCCGCCCCCCTCAAGAAAAACATGGGCCGTTTGGGAGAGCCCAGCCACCCCCCAGAGCAGGGCCTTGGGGCCGTGGCTGGGGGGAGTGGTCTCGAAGCTGCGTTTGCAGAACCAGCTGGCTTTTTGCAGAGGCTGTTTTTGGTGTTAGTTTGACGAGAACTTTGATGAAGACTTGGGGGAGTTGAACCCTTGCAGGCCGCCTCTTGGCACCACTGCGGCTTGCTTGCTGGGGCGCGTTGGGAGGGGTGAGGAGCAGGAAGGGGCCCGGGAGCTGGACTTCTAGGGAAGGAAGTGCTGCCCGCTGGGGGCCCTGGCCTGAATGGAAAGCTGCAGACTTTGTATTCAAGGAAACAAGGCTCTACTGTGCCAGCCGAGCCCAGCCCGCCCAGGCCGGTGGTGAGCCGCCAACAGCCAGGCTCTCGTGGAGGACAAAACCCCCGTTCTGCTTCTGCTGCCTGCGAGGGGCTGCGACCCGCCGGGTCCCAGCCGGGCCTCAGGACCACAGCCAGGGCTCTGCTGAGTGACTTCCACCCTGCTCCCCAGCTCCCGGGGCAGGGAGGGGGGTCCGGCCCTCCTGGGAAGCCGTCCACCGGAGCCCCGTGCAGGAGATGGGAGGTCAGAGGGAGCTGGGAGCCGGCCTTTCCTTGGAGGCCAGGAGCCTGGGTGTCTTGTGTCTCTGCCCCCGAGTTACCTAGTGCGCCTGCCCGCCCTGGGCCTCAGTCTTCCCACCTGTCAAGGAGCAGGCTCTCCCTGATGATTCCCAAAGGGGATTCGGCAGTGGCCTGATTACCGAGGGGTCCTGAGCCCTTCTAGGTGGCAGGACTGCCTCCCGGGGTCTTCCAGTCCATCCATCCATCCGTGTTGTCGGCAGATGCTTCCTGAGGAGGGAGGTGGGGGGCAGTGAAGGGGACGGGGGACGGGGGCTCTCCACCACCGTCACTGACCTCACGCACAGCCATGCGGGGTCCAGCAGGGACAGACCTCGAGGGTTGACCCCAGCCCTTCTCCCCATTTTACAGAGGAGGAAACTGAGACCCAGAAAGGTGCAGTGATTTGCTTGGGGTCCCAGGGAGGTCTTCAGTGGCTGAACCAGAGCATCCTTGCTGGACAGTGGGGATAATGGTGCCCACTTCTGGGGCTGAAGCTCCGTGAGGTGACGCATGTAGAGCTCTGGCGCCGGGCCGGCACGTGGGTGCACCACGTCAGCGGAGCCTGGACAGTCAGTCCTTCCTCCCTGTGCGGCTCGGGCTGCGTCCACTGCCTCTAATCTACCCGCTCCCCCAGGGCTGTCTCTGGAACCCTCCCAGCAAGGGGGGAAGGTGTGGCCCCAGAGAGCGTCAGGGGGGCCCCTCTGGGCTGGCAACAGCCTGCGTGGGACTCTGCAGGGTTTTGTAAGCCGAGACCTGCCAGAGACGTAGGCAGCCGTGTAATTCTGACCCGGCTGCGGAATCTGAGGAAGGTGCCCTAGTTCCCTGCCTTGCCCAGCCCGGTCCCCAGCCACCTCATCTCATGACCCCTGGCGTCAGAGGCAGGCTTCCCTCTCCTGGACTCCTCCTCCCTCCCGCCCTGCCCTCCCTCCTCTTCACCTGCTCGGATTCTTGCCGCTCACGGCACCTCCCCGCTCCTTCCTGGAAGGCAGTGTGGTGCAGTGGTTAGGGGAAGGGCCTTTGGACTCTGCGGCTCTGGGTCCTGGGACGGGACACTGAACCCTTTCTGAGCCTCAGTTCCTCACCCCAGAACAGGGAGAACCATGGCACCCCCCTCACAGGGGTGGCCTGGCCTGTGGTACGTAACCCAGTGCTCGGCACGAAGTCAGTCCTTAGTGAGTTCCTGTCACCATCAGCCCCAGCTCTAGCGGTGGTTGTCTGAGCTGTCACCAGGCTGCCTCCCCCTACCCCCAGGGAGCTCCTGGGCTGGCAGCGAGCCTGATTTGGGCCAGAGTGACAGGGACCCAGCAAGGCAGGCGCTCCTGCTGACAGACGCTCTGATTGACAGCTCCACATGGCTTTGATAAATAGCAAAAATGGGGACAGGAATTCATTATCACGTAGTTACGCGGAAGGCAGGTGGCAGAAAAAGGGGAAGAGCAGACAGCGGCTCCGGAGTGGTACAAAAGCAGAACTCCGGCGCCCGATCGCCACTGCCGGCTGGGCGGCTGGGCCCGATGCCCAGCTTCTCTGAGCCTCAGTTTCCCCCGGGGCTGCAGCACGTGCCAGGTGAAGTTCTGAGGATTAAGTTCTAAAAGTCCTAAGCCTTTGTAGAGTCCACCATCGGGTCTGGTCTGTGGGTCTTGGGGAACATAGGTGGTGATTCTGAAAAACCTCAAGTCCACTCTTTGGATCACTCATCTAACAGACGTTACATTAAGGTTCTGCTGTGTGCAAGTCCTGCCCAGAAACTGCAGAAAGAACCCAGGTCCTGCCCTCGAGGAGCCTAAAGGCCCAGAGAGCAGCGTGTATAGGGGCCTTCGGGGGAGAGAGGATGGGCCCACTGGGCTAGAGATGGGAGGTTCCATTTCTTTATTTCTCCCGTGAGCACTGAAGTTCTAAGGCAGCGGTTCTCAAGCTTCTGGCCCTTTAATACAGTTCCTCATGTTGTGACCCAACCATAAAATTATTTTCGTTGCTACTTCATAACTGGAATGTTGCTACTGTTATGAATCGTAATGTAAATATCTGATATGCAGGATGGTCTTAGGCGACCCCTGTGAAAGGGTCGTTTGACCGCCAAAGGGGACGTGGCCCACAGGTTGAGAACCGCTGTAAGGGATTGCCATGACGCTGGATTCTCCACAGCCAGCCCCTGCCTCCACACCCTCGCCCTGTTCAATGGAGCCACACCAAGGTCAGTTAGGAGCCCATGTGTCTTATTTCAGAAACTGAATTTAATCCTCACACCCGCACAGTGAGGTGAGTGCTGTCCTTATTATCCCCATTTGCCAGATAAGGACATTGAGGCTCATGGAGGTGGCAGGATTAGAACCAGGTCCAGGGAGCTCCTGCGGCCACGTGAGGGCTGTGTTTATGGTTGGGGGACAGGTGAGGGCTGTGTTTATGGTTGGAGCCTCAGGGGGAGACCCTCTGGGGGATGCAGAGGTTGGGACCTCCCACCTGCAGTAGCCAGAAGCTTGACTCTCTGGGGAGAGAGGATTTCCAACCTCGTTGTTCACCCTCTGCTCGCCCTCCTTCCCTTATGGTTCTGAGTCACCTTTCTCCTCCCCCGGGGACATTTAGTTCCCATTTGGTTTGCACCTTCCCGGCAGCCTTCTCTCCTCCCTGCCCTCTGGGCCCAAGGCTGGCTTCAGCTGTCCCGGCTCTGGGAGGCCAGGCCCTGCTGCCTCAGGGGAGGTTAAAGGCCTTTCCTGCCAGGGGAGGGAGTCACTGCCACCTCAGCAGGGACGGTCCCCACACCCTCCAGCAGCTGAGTTCCCTCTGGCTGCCGGGCAGCCTTCTGCTGGGCTGACTTCTGCTTTTCAAGGCCTGCAGAGAAGTGGGGGTTCTGTGCCAGGAAGGAGGCCCCCGGTTCCTGGCCTGTGTGGAGACCCAGCTCCAGCCCTCCCCAGCACGCAGCCTTCCTCTGATTGAAAGGGCCACTCCCTTGCAGGCGCTGTCTCTCTTTAATCCTTCTTTAACACCCTGTTAGATTATCATCACCCATTTCACCGATAAGTAGACTGAGCCTCAAGGAGCTTCACATGACTTGTCCAAAGCCACCCAGCTCGAAAGGAACATGAGACAGGACTTGAAATCAGGTCTGCCTCGACTCCAAGTCCCCGGCTCCCATGGGACCCAGATAGGGCAGCACCCGCATCGCTCGGGAGCTGGTGGAAACGCAGATGCCCAGTTGCCGCCCCAGATCTACTGCATCAGAATCGGCATTTTAACCAGATCGACCGGGTGTGCATGTTGTGGAGAGCGGGCAGGGAGGGAGGCGGTTCAGGGTGAGCTGACACTAGGGGTGGAGGGTGTCGCCCCTCCCAGGCCAGCGTGAAGCGGTTGAACCCCCCACTTCGGATGTTCCCAAGCCCCGACAGCCCCCCGCAGGTTGCCATCAGCCTCGGGTCTCCCACTTGATCCTCAGAGCAGCACATGCGCGCGAGCATGCACACACCCTTGGCTGACGCAGGGCAACAGGTTACCTTTCAGATTCTGCAGATAAGACAAGAGGAAGTGGTGAGCAGCTGGGTTTTCCCTGCATGAGTCAGGCAGTCGCTGGTGGGGGCGTGCGGAACGGATGGGCACTGCCAGGCAGTCGTCACCCAGTATGTGCGCATCCACCCTGGTGAAGGGGGGCGGCAGGGCCGGGCTGGCTGTACGTAACAGCAAAGCCAGGATTTTTCTCTCTGGCAGAACGTCCCTGCCCCCAAGGGACCTAGGTTTCCATTTCGTAGGACAAAGAGTAGCGGCCTGGGAGCTACTGGGGCCTCCCCAGACAAGATGGGGGAGGACCAGGTCTGTAATGCTGAGACCAAAGCCAGGTGGGGGGGATGCGGGGGGGGCGGGGGGGGGGACGCAGGAGGGAAGACAGGTTCTTGGTCCATAAACACCACCTCCAGTTGTCTGTCTTCCTGGACTCCCGTGGGCAGAGGGGCCATCAGCAAAGGCCTAGGATGGGAATCAGAAGAGACAGATCGGGGTCCCCTGTGCTCCCAAACCAGCTGCTCCTGCCGTCCCCACGTGCAGTAGCTGCCATAGCTCCTCATCTGCCACCGGGCTGTGCAGCACAGCTGACGGATGGGGAGGGCCAAAGCCAAAACGGGCTGCCTGAAGGAGGCAGTGAGCCTCCCGCCCTCAGTAGCATGTCAGACACCAAGCAGGAAAACCACATTGACAATTTGACCCTCACAAATGGCTACATGAGGTGGCCTCCAGTATCGCCGCCCCAGCCTGGGCTTCTCTGCTACAGGGTCTTGTAGGCATCAGAATGTAGCACAGTAGTTAAAAGTGTGTGTTTTCCAACAGGCCTGGGTTCGGACCCCAGCTATGTTCCTGTGAACTGTGGCTTCAGCCAAGTCACTTGCTCCCTGAGCCTCAGTCTCTTTATCTGTCTTATGGGGATATTTATGCCTGCTTCACAGCGTTCCTGTGAGGATCTGATTCAGAACACTTGCAGAGTGCCTGGCACGTAGTAAGTGCTCAGTAAAGAGTAGACACTAATAATATTCTTATGAAATGGGGACAACACTGTCCGCTGTAGAGAAGCCAGCCACTGCCCACCCCCATGACTCCTGGTTATCAGAACCGGGGAGGGAGGGTGGAGAAGCAGCCGGCTGGTGGGACCTGCTCTTCCCAAAGGACAAAGTCCGCCAGGGTGGTGGCTGGCTGTGCCACTTTCAAGGACGGATGGGAGGGGATTTTGTCACCAGCATCCCGGGCGGCAGCTGCCGAGCCCTCCCTGTTGAGAACTGTTCAGGGGGAGGCGGGGAGGAATGTGGGCACGGTGCCAGTGCAGCCACCTCCCTCCAGTGCTGGAGAAAAGTGCTGAGCTCCCAGCCCGGGAGCTTTGTTGCCAGTCTTGCCGACGGAATTGGGCCTCCCAAGCAGGCCCCACTCCGGGCTCTCAGCCCAGCCTCCCCTCGCCCTGCAAACTTGAGAATTCGGGACCCTCCATGGGACCAGGAAGAAGAGGGAGGCGGGTAGGCAGGGAGGACAGATTTTGGAATCTTGCGAGCTGCCAACTGTGTGACCCTGGGCTGGTTGCTGCCCGCTCTGGGCCCCAGTGTCCCCGCATAACATGAAGGGGGTAGACCAGGCTATTCAGATGGCTCTCCTGTGCCAACTCTTTCCCTGGATCCTCTGAGCCACCTGCAGCCTCCGTTCCAGCTCAGGGAGAGGGCTCATGGATGAATGAGAGGCCCTCCCCAGCCAGGGGATGCCTGTCTCCCTCCAGCCTAGAGCATCATTCTCTCCTGTGTGGCCAGTCACCCACTTGCTGTGGCGCAATGACAGTCTCTGCCTTTGTCGCTTCCCTCCCTGTCAGAGGAGGGACAGGAGAGTATCTAGGGCCGGGGCTCCTCTTTCCCTCTGCCCAACACGAGAGTGAAGGACTGTGTCCTGCTGTCTTTCCACCTCCCCCAGGGGCCGGGTCTTTGAATCAGGCCTAGTGGGGGATGTGGTGAGACCTTCAGAGGAGGGGGAGATGCTGGAGGGACCTCGGGGACCCCTTGCCCACCCCCTGCCTCCCGGCCAGCCTACAACAGGCATGTCTGCCCAGCGTGCACCGTCAGGCCTGGTACCAGGGGAGAAGCCGTTGTATTTTTTATTATCATTAATTTTATTGTCACCATTATGTGCAAAGTACTTAACATAGTGTCTGGCTCTCAAAAGGTTCTCAATGGCCACTGTTGTTATAATGAAAATTAGCAGCTTTCAAGCACTTATTGTGTATGAGGCATTTTATATCTATAATCTCATTTAATCTTTGATCCTAAAGGTAGATATTAACAATAATAGACTTATTTTTTAAAATTATTTATTTGTATTAATTGCTTCCCATAGGTTAGGATCTGTGCTAGGATCTCTTTTAACCCTTTCCTCGATCCGGAGATGGGTCCGCTGATACCCAGGACGGGAAAATGGAGGATTTCAGAGACAGGTGATTTGACCAGGGTCACCCAGCCAGCAGGTGGCAGGTCAGAGGTTCGGACCCAGGTCAGTCTCAGCAGAGGTGATGGGAGCGCAAACCTTCAAGGTCATTTTCAGGTTAACCCTGGTACCTGGCTGAGCCCACCCACATCAGAGCCCAGGGCACATGCGGGTCCCCCTCCCCGGGGGATCTCATGGGAACAGCCTTCTCCAGTGTCACCTCTGGGGGCCCGGCTCCCACCCCAGCACCTGGCCTCTCCCTGACCTCCATCACCCCCGCCCCCTTGGCTATCAATCCACTGGCACTTTGGCCAGTCCCTGCATTGCCCCCCTGGGGGCTGGAGCCTGCCCAGGATGGAGCCCAGGCTCAGTAATTGATCGACCTTTGATTGATGCAGGCGGCGGTTCAAGCTGTGGTTTCGGCTGCAGCGCAGCCAGGCCCGGGAGCTGCCAGAGACCAAGAAATCCAGAGCCCAAGTTTCCGTCCAAGTTTGGACACTTTATCTGCACTTCCTCTGAAACTGAGCCACCACTGGCTGCGGGAGAAACCCGGCCGCTTGAGCAGTAAATACAGCCGGGCTCAGGAGAGGGTGGGGCGGCCGAGAGTGGAGTGTGGGAATCGGAGGGAGGGGGTTCAGATCCCCGGCCTGCTGGTTACCGGGCCAGTGCCTTCGCCTCTACAGCCCTGGTTCCCCCCTCATCCCATGGGGACGTCCTGCTGACCTCCCAGGATGGCTGAGCGCAGAGGGTGTAAAGAGAACGTGCCTGCTACATAGTAGGAGCTTGCTAAGGGCAGCTACATCTTGTTACAGGGGTGGCGGCTGCCATTTCTGGAGCCAGCTCTATAAGCAGGTGCTGAGTGCTGGCGTGCATGAACCCAGCCCGCACAGTGACCCTGTGAGAGTCGCCAGGATGGCAGGGGGTCTCAGCCTTGGCCTGAGGCTTACATGGCACCGGCTCCTGGAACCCAGGCAGCCTGCACTGGCCCTGACATGTCCCTGACCTTCACGGGAGCCCAAGTTCAGGAAACAGTAGGAGCCTTATTTTCCTAGGAGGGGAGTCCCTAGGAAAGTCCTCACCAGGCTGTTTCCAACCTGTCACTAAGGGTCACGCAGGGGCCACCCAGCCCGTTCCCAACTGGCAAACAGCCTCCAAAGATGGAAGGAGGGGCCGCTCCTTGCCCCCCTCCCCCCAAAAAAAAGTTCCTCCAGCTCTAAGTAGAGCCTGGACC
>NW_005872208.1:0-25910 GCF_000147115.1 Myotis lucifugus
CACTGCTCAGGTCCCGGGCACAGATGTCCATGGCATCGAGGATCTGCAGCAGCTCCTCCACGTCACTGTCGGGCACCAGGCGCTGGATGTCCTCCATGGTGTAACGGCCGCGGTAGTGGTGCAGGGCCCGCGGGGTCTCCACGGAGAGCAGCTTGCCCAGGACGTTGGTGCAGAGCCAGCGGGGGTCCAGGAGCAGCACGTCCTGGACCGTTTCACTCTGCATGATGTTGATCTGCCAGAGGAGACAACGACAAGTCACACAGAGGAACCTAAATGAACAGGTACCAGCTGCTCACAGAACAAACAGGCCCGAGCGGTGACAATATCTGAGCAGATGTTGCAAGGAATGACTCCTCCATCATTAGTATGGCTGGCTCTCAAATATCAATTACTAAGCCAAAAGCCAGCTTGAGAAGAGAAATTTTGAAAAGACTGTGGACTCTTAAAAAAACAAAACAAAATGTGAGAGATGGCAGCTATGGAATGAGTGATTTTTGACTAGATTCTGTTCCAAAATAAATACATAAATAAGTAAAACCAGCTATAAGAGAAATTATTGGCACATGTGTCCAGAATGGGATTATTAATTATATTGTGGCTATGTGGGAAAATGTCCTCTTTAGGAAATACAGGCCAAAATCTTGTTTGTTTTTTTATTTTAGAGAGGGAGAGAGAGATAGAAACATCCATGATGAGAGAGAATCATTGATTGGCTGCCTCCTGCATGCTCCCTACTGGGGATCAAGCCCACAACCTGGGCATGTCCCCTGACCAGGAAGTGAACTGTGACCTCCTGGTTCATAGGTTGATGCTCAAACACTGGGCCATGCCAGCTGTGCTGTTTCTCCTAATTCATAGAAACAAACGCAGAGAGACAGCTAAAATGAGGAGACAGAAAAATATGTTCCAAATGAAAGCCAGGAACTGAATGAAATGGAGACAAGCAATCTACCAGATAAAGAGTTTGAAACACTGGCTATAAGGCTGCTCAATGAACTTGGGAAAAGACTAGATGAACTCAGTGAGAACTTCAACTGACAGGAAAAAACAAACAATCAGGGCCCTCCTGGGAGCATGTCCATGACTTTCTTTCCTAAACTCTAAGGGTCCCTAGCGACTTGCAACCAGGGGAGCAATGGGGACCAGCAGCTTGTCCCCTGAACCTGACTCAAAGGCCCCCTTTTCTCTGACTTTTCATTGAGCCAGTAGCAGCCCTGCCTTGGCTCATTTCTTTCCCATAAAGTTCCCAGAGAACAAAGCAGCCCCGCCTACGGTCTCTTGTTGCTTCTTCTACGGCTATGCTAATCCCTTCTTGCTTCTTCATGTCCCAGCGTTAATAAACATATTCTTAAAATCACACACACCAATTAGACCTAAAGAACACAGTAACTGAAATGAAAAACAAAACAAAACACTAAAGGGAATCAACAACAGATTAATTGATGCAGATGAATGAGCCAGCAAACTGAAATAAATGAAATAGAGACTAAAAAATAATAGAAAAGATCAATAAAACTAAGAGCTGGTTCTCTGAACAGGTAAACAAAATAGATAAACCTTTAGCCAGATTCATCAAGAAAATAAGAGAAACGGCCTAAATTAATTCGAAAAGGATAGAGAAGAGACAACCCACACCACAGAAATACAAAGGATTGTAGGAGGACAGTATGAGCAATGATACACCGACAAATTTGACAGCCTAGAAGAAATGGATAAATTCCTAGAAACAGAATCTTCCAAGACTGAGTGTTGTTTCTAGCAATCAGTCTGTTCATATTTTCTGCTGCTTCCTGATTCAGTAATCAGAAAACTCCCAACTAATAAAATTCCAAGACTAGAAGGCTTCACAGGTGAATTCCACTAAGTGTTCAAAGAATTAATACCTATCCTTCAGATCTGAAGAGGGAAAGCTCCCAAACTCGATTGCCCTGACACCTGGAGCCCTGCCCGGCCGCAGAGCCCTCACCTCGCCGGCACTGTGGAGCTGCTGGGCGATGCCCCGGAGGTCCTCCTCGCTGGCCAGCGGGTTCAGCTGGTCCTGCACGTCGTACACAAACTGCTGCAGTGACATCAGCTGGTTGGGCCCATTGAGCTTCCTCCAGGACGGCAGCGTGGAGATGATTTTCTCACACAGGTGAGTCATCGGAGGGCAGACCTGGAACATGCAGACACGACAGGTCGATTTACAGCTGGGGACTCGGCAGGAGACCGGGTTTTCATGGGGACTGTTGAAAGTTTTCAATTTAGACTAATTCTTGGTATTGGCTTGAAATGGGTTTTTAATCTTTTAACTTGATTAAATAAATCAGTCTGCTACAGACTCATCTACCCAACCACACCTTCCTAATTAAAAGCCAAAGCAGCCATCCCCTGCACCCTATCATTCATCAGGCTGTCCTCTGGTGGACAGTAGCTTTTAGGTCAGCTAAATTCCACTCCTTATTAAAAAACACACACAAAATGCCCAGGATACAGGCAAGTTTGAACTGCCTGACCTCAGTAGTGGAGGGTGTGTGTGTGAAGTGGACATTGTGCCACACCCCAAAAACACAGTCCCATTCCATTTGTTTATTATTTTATGTCCTTCAACAAATGTTGGTGAATTTTTTTCTACCTTTCTGCATTTTTTAAATATTTCACAAGTCGCTTTTTTGTATCATCAACTATATATAGAAAATCCTAATATGCAAATAGACCAAATGGCGGGACAACCAAACAACTGGTTACTATGACGTGTGCTGACCACCAGAGGGCGCGCATGGGACATGGTGGGCGCTGGCCACGAGGGGATGGTGGAGCAGGTGAGCGGGGGGCGCCAGACCAATGTGGGGCACTGGTTGCTGTCATTGGGGCGAGCCTCTGGTGGTTACTGAAAATTCTTTGCTCCCGCATGCTGTGGTCCCGCCTGGCGCTTGTACCCGCTATCAGGGCCTGGTGCTGGCCCCAATTGCTTGGTGTTGTCAGTGGGTGTGAGTGGTGGCTGCTGGCCCTGATCACCCCTCAGGGCTTTTCCACCTCCCCCTGCTCCTGAGGGGCGATCGGGGGCAGCAGCTGCTGCTCGCACCTGCTGCCAGCACCTGGTGCCAGTCCTGATTGCTCGGTGCTGTCAGCAGGTATGAGTGGTGGCTGCTGGCCTGATCGCTCCTGAGGGCTTCTCCACCTCCCCCTGCTCCTGAGGGGTGATCAGGACAGCAGCCACCGCTCGCACCTGCTGACAGTGCTGGCCCCGCTTGCACCCGTTGTTGGCACTGGCCCCAATCGCTCCACGCGGTCAGCGGGTGTGAGTGGGGTCAGTTCATGGGAGCAGGGCTGCGGCTGGAGAGGCCTGGCGGGGGTGCGGAGGATGGGCCGAGACCCTCCCTGTGCTTACTGCAGCCTCGCAGCCCACAGTTCCTTTCAAGATGCACAAATTTGTGCACTGGGTGTGTGTGTGTGTGAGTGTGTGAGTGTGTGTGTGTGTATAATTTTTAAATATATTTTTATTGATTTCAGAGAGGGAGATAGAAACATCAATGATAAGAGAGAATCATTGATCAGCTGTCTCCTGCACGCCCCCTACTGGGAATCGAGCCTGCAACCTGGGCATGTGCCCTTAACTGGAATCAAACCTGGGACCCTTCAGTCTGCAGGCTGACACTGTATCCACTGAGCCAAACCAGCTAGGTTGTATCATTATATATTTTAAAAATTTATTAAGTTCATTGGGGTGACATTGGTTAATAACACTTTGTTTTAGTAGTAAAATTTATACCATATCATCTATATATTGCACTGTGTGATCACCACCAAAATCTAGTCTCCTCCCACCATCGTTACCATAAGTTTGACCCCTTTAGCCCTCTTCATCCTCCTCCAACCCCCTTCCCCTCTGCTAACCACCTTTCTGTTGTGTCTGAGTCTGTTTTGTTAGATCATTTGTTGCCTTCTATTTTATATCCCATATATGAGGGAAACCATATGGTTCTTCACTCAAGTCACTTTTGAATTCTTTTGCAATTTGTAAAAAGCAATTTTAAATCACTAAAACTCAGAATTTCCTCCATTCTAAGGTGGTCCACTTTGTCCATAACAACCCATTCTAAGGTGGTCCACTTTGTCCATAACAACCCCTTCCCCTCGCGGCCATCTCCTTGTCTCTCTGCTCTTTCTTCCCCGACCCAGAGCAATAGATAAAAACATGTCCATGCAGCCACCTCGCACTGGGTCTCCTGAAAACTGAACCAAACCAAGAGGGCAGCCCACCTCCAGGGGTCACCGGGTGGCTGGGCAGAGGGGGGTTCCCGCCCTTCGCAGGCATGCATACTCACGGCAACAATCTGGCTCCGTATTTCTTGCAGGTGATTTCGAAGTACCTTCATGTCCTTCGACCCAGAAGCCCCAGCATCCAGAACAAACAGCTTATCTGAAATGTGAAGATCATTCCCAAACCTAGGAGGGAAGCGCAGGAGCCTCATCAGAGCCACGCGGTCTCGCCAGGTGTTCCCTCGGCCGGGCCCCAGGCTGGTCGGAGGCCAGGAAGTCCTGGGGAACTTCAGAGGGCCCCTCCCTGCTGTCTGCCGGGCTCTGTAAGGTCACACGGGAGCAGAGGCCTGGAGACACCCATGTGCTTCTAGTCACGCGGGCAGGCACCTCGGGCCCCACAGAATGGCAGGAACACGGTGCAGAAAGGTATCAGCTGCCCTGATGCAGGAAAGGTGAGGCTCAATGTGCTCACCTTACAGGTTATGAGAAGAGATGTTGTTGCAGTTGATAGAGTAAGAACAGAGGGATGAGCATGAAAGGTACAACTCAGATCTAAAAACGTTAGCAGAAGCCCTATTTTCATATCAGGAAGAAAAGAGGTAATGTCTTCAGTTGAGAGGAGTTGAGTTACTAGCACATTGCACAGAGCTGCAGGTTCAAGTTTTCTGTTGACAGGTACTAAGTAGAAAAAAAGGTAGGTTTACAGCTGTGAGTGTGCAAAACACAGAGTTTATTCTTGCATTATTATTATTTACTAATTGTTGTATTATTTTCCATATGAACAACTGTAGGCCGACTTTTGCCCTGCTCTGTATTTTTAACAGGTGACCCTGTGCGCATCCATATTTATAAGGGAAACAAAAGCTTTGCAGAACTACTGGACGTTAAGTGCATTCTGCTTTTCTCTGTTGGACTCCTCCCCACCCCATTTCAGAAAGTTGGTCAGGACCCCCTGAGTGAATTTCATAACCCAGTATTTTTAAAAAAATATATATTTTATTGATTTTTTAAGAGAGGAAGGGAGAGGGATAGAGAGCTAGAAACATCGATGAGAGAGAAACATCGATCAGCTGCCTCCCGCACACCCCCCACTGGGGATGTGCCCGCAACCAAGGTACATGTCCTGGACCGGAATTGAACCTGGGATCCCCAGTCCGCAGGCCGACGCTCCATCCACTAAGCCAAACCGGTTAGGGCATATCCCAGTATTTTGATAAATATTGATCAGTGGTATCATTAGATCAGTGATGGTGAACCTTTTGAGCTCGGCGTGTCAGCATTTTGAAAAACCCTAACTTAACTCTGGTGCCATGTCACATATAGAAATTTTTTGATATTTGCAACCATAGTAAAACAAAGACTTACATTTTTGATATTTATTTTATATATTTAAATGCCATTTAACAAAGAAAAATCAACCAAAAAAATGAGTTCGCGTGTCATCTCTGACACGCGTGTCATAGGTTCGCCATTAATGCATTAGATCAGGGGTCCTCAAACTTTTTAAACAGGGGGCCAGTTCACTGTCCCTCAGACCGTTGGAGGGCCGGACTATAGTTTAAAAAAAAACTATGAACAAGTTCCTATGCACACTGCACATATCTTATTTTGAAGTATAAAAACAAAGCGGGAACAAATACAATATTTGTATTTGCATGTGGCCCGTGGGCCGTAGTTTGAGGACCCCTGCATTAGATAGTCATAAAAAAACCCCAAAAAACCCTGACAGCTCAGACAACTAAAAGAACTAAGGATCTAATGTATAACATGGCGACCATAGTTGACAACACTGCATTTTACAGTTAGAATTTCCTTACAGAGTAGAACTTAAATGTTCTCATCAAAAAGAGAGAGACCTAGCTGGTTTGGCTCAGTGGATAAAGCATCAGCCTGCGGATTAAAGGGTCCCGGGTTCAATTCCGGTCAAGGGCACATGTCTGGGTTGCAGGCTCGATCCCCAGTATGGGGTGTGCAAGAGGCAGCTGATCCATGATTCTCTCTCATCATTGATGTTTCCCTCTCTTTCCCTCTCCCTTCCTCTCTAAAGTCAATAAAAATACATATTAAAGAGAAAGAGAGAAAGAGAGAAAGAGAGAAAGAGAGAAAGAGAGAGAGAGAGAGAGAGAGAGGTAAATGATGATGTTTTAATTCACTAGGTGGTGTAAATACGTGTCACATCACCACAATGTATACTTTAAATTATCTTACAGTCGTATCTGTCAATGATGCCTCAATAAACTGGAAAAACTGGAAAAAACCCCCACATAAAACAACTAAAAGGCAGTGGTACCAGGAGGTGATGAAAGAAGTTAGGGGGCTGTTGCTCCTTATTCTGTGTTATTGTTTGATTTGTAATATGTGTATTCATTGCTTTGATAAAAATGAAAAATCCAACAAAAAGGCCACCAAGGAAAGAGGCCTTTACTTCTCTAACTCCTCTCCCTAGTTCACAGGCCTTCCTGGCTGCCCCTTCCTTACCTGTTCCTGATCTCTTTCAACAAAGCCGTGTCTTTGTCGTATCCAAACTCGCCTCCAGCCGGACGAGGAACGTTCATGATGTCGGCGTGCGTGGCCACCAGGACGACGCGGAGTGGGTTCTTCAGCTTGCCGCCGAAGGCTGGGGGTGGGGAGCACAGGTTCAGAGGCGGGCCCCCCTTCCTGGCTGCCTCTCCCCCCAGGTGCGGTGGGGTGAGCTGGCTTCACTCCCCTCTGTCTCTCCAGGAGGATGTGCAACCTGCCTGAGGACGCGAGGCCACATGCCTGCTGCGCACTGTAACCTCTGGGCCGTGGGCTGCCAGTAACAGAATGAGCCTGTTTTCTGGGCCTGGCGGAAAGATGCTCAGAAATGACCACAGAACACAAGGCAGCTTCTCAAATCTATCTCCAAATGGGCCCACTTGCAGGGTGAAGGGAGATCTGACCTCTGACCCGGGTCACCCTTTAAAAGACCAAAGAAAGCCCCTGGATGCAGGGACGCCCCAGAAATGACTCAGAAGGGAAAAGGCAGTTCACACAGACGGCCTCTCGCTTTGGGGAGTGTTTAACCCTACCAGACCGCTGTACCGATTTTTCGGTAATTTCCGAATCTGCCGCTATACCGCTATACCTAATTTTCTATACTTTGCCTAGTACGTGAAAAAAATGCGTCGCAAACTAAAAATAACCAACCAATCGTGGTCAAACCTCATGGTTAGCCATTGCAAATGTCTGCCCCCATGTGTTTGAATTGACTTTGTGTGGTTTGACGTGAAAAAATTCTGAAAATTCACAATGAAACGAGCGGCTGATGAACCAAGCACTTCAACAGGAAAGCGAAGTAGGTCTAGGCTTATCACAGTCCAACAGGTGATCGATACTTTGGTTGATTCAGACTCTGAGGAGTCAGAATTTCATCAAGAATACGTTTCCAGTTCAAGTGACACAGACAGTGACAGCTCGAGCGATGAGGAGAATCTTGAACCTTACAGATCTAGAGCTAGATCGATAGTAAGAGAAGGGGGGAGCGTCCCTCAAACAGCTGATGGGGGAGATCTAGGTGGTGATGAAGGTTGGACAAGGAATTCTGTATCACCAAATACAGATCTGAATTTCACTGAGGATGGAAAAGGCCCAGTGAACATTCCTGGATCTATCACAGAGGAGAGTGAACCGATTGACTTTTTATCCTTGTTTTTGGATGATACTTTCTGGCAAAATTTGACAGAGAAAACCAACCTCCGGGCCCACCAATTGCATATAGCAAAGCCCAACTCCTACAATGCAAAAAATCTCAAGGATGCCACAGTGGAAGAAATGAAGGTTTTTCTTGGACTGAGGACCCATATGGAATACTTATGCATAAAGCCCAGCTATCGGGATTATTGGACAAATGAGGGCTCTGTCTTCGTTGGGTTTACTCCCGGATTTCAAAATGTTATGACTCGAGACAGATTCTTGGCCCTTTGGAGTTTTTTACACATAACTGATGAGGAAGACACAGATATCGATAAGACAGATAGAATATATAAAGTTAGGCCTTTCTTGGAAAGTCTGCTCCCCAAGCTTCTCCACTTCTATCTGCCAAAGCAACATTTGAGCCTAGATGAGGGGATGATCCCGACAAAAAACCACTTGGCCATCAAGCAGTATATCAAGGATAAGCCCACAAAGTGGGGCATCAAGTCTTTCCTTCTGTGAAGGCGAGACTGGCTACATTTTGAATGCAGAAATCTACACTGGTGCTGCACCGCTGCCTGTAAAAGACTTGGGCGCAGAAGGAAATACAGTTGTTCGTCTCCTGACCTCATGTGCAATGGAAAATAAATCTCATGTGCTTGTCATGGACCGGTTCTACAACTCTGTAGCCCTTGCTAAGTATGCACTGTCAGAACTACACACGGGAATTGTGGGAACCCTGCAGCAAAACAGGAAGCAGTTTCCTAAGTCGCTGAAAAGTGTAAAAAAACTTGCTAGGGGTGACAGTCGCTATCTATGTCAAGAAAGTGTAACATGTTTAGTTTGGCAGGAGAGAAAGCCCATCACATTTATTTCGAACTACCACGATCCAGCCCAAAATGTAGTAATAAACAGAAGAAATAAAGATGGCAGTGTGCAAGAAATACAGATGCCACAGCTGGTGAAGGACTATAATAAATATCTGGGTGGCTGTGACAAAAATGACCAGATGACCCGCCTTCACCGGTCTCGTCATTACCGCTGGCCCCGGCGGCTTTTCATAAAATTTTTTATGTGGGCCAGTTATAATTCTTATATCTTGCATGTTTCAAAGCAGCAAGCTGCTTCAAAAAAGCCAGTTTATTTCACCAGATATATTCAGAAACTGTGCCTGCAACTTATTGGTGGACACAGGACATCAGCCCACCGCCACCCACAAAAGGAACCCTGCGCTCAACGGATGACCCCAGGCAATCATTTTCCAGAGATTCCCCCTGGGACATTGTCTAATCATATCTGTGCTGTGTGCATGGGAAAGCACTCCAGGTACAACAAGCAAAATCCTGGAGTGTCTTACAAAGACAATCCATGCAAGAAGGTGAAGAGCAACATCTGGTGCTCACTTTGCAAGAAGTACCTCTGTGTGAAACAAGGCTCATCCTGCTGGGTGGATTGGCACACAAAGGTGGAATATTGGCGCTAGATGAAAGGTAGACCTATTTCTACAATGTCTCCAAGTTCCATCTTATTCTAACCACTTGTTTGCATGTAACTAACATTTTTCTGTATCATGCTGGTTTTTTTCTCTTTAATGCTCAGGAGCCCAGGTATAGGGGACAGTTAGGTTCAGGGCCTCAGGTCTGGTAGACTTAAGACAAAAACATGGAAAAGAGAGAGAGAAACAAAGAAAGTGATGGTGCCCCGTGGGGGGTGAAGCTCAGTGTATCTGGTTATGTGTGTGCTTTTCAAAGTAAAAATGATTATTTGAGTTTTGTATTTCACCAGAGAAGGCTGCTGCTTCTGTTGTAGGAAAAGGACATGCTATCTTCCCCTTGAGAATAAAGTCAATGCATCCAGTCAACATGATCCCTTTCTTTGCATGTGAGGGAGCCACAGAAGGCAGGAGAGCTCGTTCTGCTTATGAATTATGTACCCAAGAGGCAAAGGTGCGGTAGCTGTTGAAGGAGGTATTCCACTTTGCACCCAGCAAAAGTGCCCACAGCCCCAAAAGAGAGAAAGAGAGAGAGAAACGGCCCTCAAGGAAAAAGCTCAGAATCAGGCCCTGGGGCAGAAACATGTGACCATGAGACAACTCCCTGCAGCATGAAATGAACGGCTGGCCCTCGGGGAGCCGCCAGAGTGCAGACCTTCCTGCAGGGAGGAGGGGCGCAGGGAGCTCCGCTGTGAGCCACCAGCGGTCGGAGCCGAGCCTGGCGGGCAGCAAGGCCGGCGAAGGCTGCTCACTCGCCCAGGGGTGTCTCCGCTTACCTATGGGCTCCTCAACCGGCACAAGAGACTTCAGGAAACTGAGCCAGAAAACCACTTGATTCAGCTGGATCTCATAGGGTTCTTCTAGACTAAAAACGATGACATGGATTGACGTGGGGTCATTTGCAGCAAAATAATCATATGAGCAGAAGTAGACAGGGTTTCCAGAGAACTCCCACACGCTGAAATCGCCAACCCCTACGGAGAAAAACAAAAATGACGGTCGGGAAATGCCGCCACCCAATTTCAGGCACAGCTTTTCTAGCAGGTGAAGGTTGCCAGCAGGGGCAGTGCCGCATCTAGTTAACACACTGTGGACGGATCACGAGAATTATCGTGTTTTCTGTTCTAAGGCTTGTGGCCAATCACGAGAATTCTTTAGAAAGATATTAGCTTGTAAGAACATGTAATATCTTCAAAATGCAATGAGTATTTCATTTTAAAGCGTGCCTTTAACATTTATGTAAAATGTTTTTTTGTAACTCATTCAATAGAAACTTATCTGGCCACTGGGTAAAGCTAGCAATAAAACTACTGATCCGCAATGTGTTAAGTGTAGATCTATGTATGTAACACAGACATATCTTTATGACGTATGCATTTTGGAAGATCCCCAGGGCTTTTCTAGAGCCTCCCCCTGGAGCACAGGCGCGAAAGGTCTGGCAGCTAAGGCCTCAGTGTGCAGTTCTGGAACACAGAGAGAGGCCTTGAGCCCTGGGAGGCAGGCTTGGGGTGGGGAGGAGGCCGGTGCCGAGCAGGGGTGAGGGCAGAGCTGGTACGTGTGGAGGACGCCCATCTCCTTTCTCTATGCTGCAGGGCCAGCTTCGCTAGAACATTCAACTTGTAAGGGAGCAAACTGTGCATGGACTTGAATTCTGTTTCTCACCGGGTTCGGGATAATATAAGAGCCTCACAAAGAGGCTCCCGGTTGCCATTTTCTGAGTCCCTCCCTGCCTGTGCCAGATGCTCTTCCAGGGCCTTTCATAAACATCAGCTCATAAAACCCTCACGAAGGAGGGAACTGGATCTGAGAGAAATGGCTGCATCGTTGTTGTAACCTGGGCCTCCACAAGCAGGCGCTGTGTCCACACGGCTGGGGCTCGAGCCCGGGGTGCCACCGGGAAGAGGCAGTGGCTGGAGGGAGCAAACCATCCCGGCAACCTGGGAAGCTTCACCTCCTTGGAAATGTCTGACGGCAAAGAACACACTTGAAGTGTTACTTATGAAAGAAGACTGCCTGTGTCTGTATCAGAGCATTAGGCACGAGTGTAGATGCGTTTAAAACTAATTCTTCTATATTGATTGTATTTTATGAGATCTCCCATCCAAGTGCATGTTTAGCTCTACTTTAACAAATGTATGAGCCCTGGCTGGGTAGCTCAGTTAGAGTGTCATCCTGATATGCCAAGGTTGCAGGTTCAATCCCCAGTCAGGGCACGTACAAGAGTCAACCAATGAATGCATAAATAGGTAGAACAACAGATCAGTGATCAATGTTTCTCTCTCAAATCAATCAATCAATTAAAAAATGTATTTACTTGACAGTCATTTATTAAGCACCTACTGTGTGCCCTGTGCTTTATTAGGAGCAGAGGATATCACGGTGTTTGGCTTTACCTTTTAGGAGTATTAACCAGCCCTGCTTCAGTCCTGGGTCACTTCCAGCATCACTGCACTGGCTCCTCCTCTGCGCCCGTGGGGCTGGGATGGGTGCCCCCGGGCCAGGCTCCCCAGGGGGACCACTCAAAGCCCTGGCAAAGGGACGCTGGCAGCCCTTCCCTCTGCGGTGGGCAGGACGTACCGTTCAGATAGGCGTTCTGGATGTCGATGGCCTTCGTGGACTGGTCATCGGCGGAGCAGTGCGGGTGGTGGGACGGGGCCACGAACACCTCCAGCATCCCCTTGGTGAGGCCCGGCTCGAACATCATGCTGCGGCTCCTCACGCTCACGTTCTCGCAGCCCGGGTACAGGTTGTTGATGCTCACGGAGACTGCAGGCAGAGCAGGCAGGTGAGCCTCGCACAGGGCACCGTGCAGGCCTGCCCTCCCTCCCTGCCTTCGCTCCTGTGTTGTCCTTCTCTGGGACATTTCTGTCCCCACCCCACTCCTGCTTCAGGCCCCGGGGTTGCGGTGCCCCTCGGGTGTGCTGTGCACAGGACTTCCCTGAGATGTTGGGCTGATTCTTTCTGTCTGCGCCAACCCCCCCCCCCCGCCCCCTCCCCAAGGACTGCATCTCCCAGGCTTGCTTGCCATTTACTGCTGCGTCAGGTCAACCAATGGGAGGCCCTGGAGAGGCTGGGAGGAGGGAAAGGCTGCCTCCTGGCCCTGCCTCCTGGCTGGTGGCTCAGCTTTTAGCTTCCAGTGTTTTCAGGAGATGGTAACACAAAGGGCCATCTTTCCTGAGGCAAACAAGTTTCCTGCTGTCTGTAGCCTCTCTCCCAGGAAAGGAAAAAGGCCTGGACGTTCTAGTGAGGTCAAGGGTCTGGGGGATAGCAGGGCAGGGACCCTATGCCACTCCGAAGTGACAATGTCGCTGTTTCTGGAAACAGACCTCCTTCCCTGGAGGCCACAGCACCCCCCACCCCCACCCCCACCCTCGCATCCCGACACAGCCTGCCCCGCCCCCGCCCCAGTCTCCCCAAGGCGGCCCTCACAGCACCTCATATTTGTGCCATACTCTGCTTTTCCAAGGACATCGTGAGTGCTGTTTTGTGAGGGCTGGGAAGTGACTGGTGAGCTGCTGGACTAGGGCTCAGGGGCCCAGGCCCTGGTGCTGCTGCCCCTGCTGGTGGCTCCCTCAGCCCAGGGGGTGCCTGCCCTGCACTGGGCAGGAGGGCCTGCCACAGAGCCTGCAGGCAGAGCTCCTGCCCTTTCCAGGCCTCAGGCAGGTCTAGATTTAACTGAGGAGGAGTCTCTCTCTTCCAGAGACTGTTTGGGTGGAAACTTTACCCCCACCTCGGCATCAAGCACTACAGGCCTCTATGGGCTACCCTTCTCTTCCGCACTTGCCTAGGCCCTCCAGGAGGCCACCTGGCTTTGGCCAGACAGACCTGGGACTGAATTACACCTCTGACATTGACTAGGGGTCACCTTGGCCCACACACTCCAATGCATTCCTAAAATGTCATTTCTATCACAGGAAAGAGTTCCATGCATGGGAGTGGGGGGGTGGGGGCCGGGGGTGGGAGTCCGCTCCTGAGCTCTCTCTCCTGGCCTATGGGAGTCTTGGACAGGGGGCTGGGTGGATGGAGATGGGGCAAAATGCAGAGCCCGTGCCCCTCTACATGAGGCCGCCGCCTTCCTCCCCACTAACTGGCACCAGGCAGGAATGTGCATCCAGCGTAGCCAAAGCTTCCACTTTTCCACAAGAAGCAAATTATTAGCTTTTTAGTGAAATCTCTTCATTTTCCTTTAAAATTTTAATTGCATTTATTGGGGTCACATTGGTTAATAAAATGACATATGTTTCAGGTGTACAAGTCTGTAATACTCATCTGTGTATTGTGTTGTGCTCACCACCCCAAGTCAGGTCTCCTTCCATCACCACCTTCTACCTGCCCCCACCCCCTCCCCTTCTGCTAATCCCCATACTGTTGGCTGTGGCCTTGTGTTGTTTTATTTTTGCTTAATCCCTTCACCTTTTTCACTGTTGGCAGCTAATGCAATTTCCCCTTTCCCCTCCCCCTACTGCACAGCTGCAGCTGGCCAGGCTGCTGGGTTTCAGCCTCTGCCTTTGGCAGAGACGCCTCATGTCTGTGAGCCTTGAGCTACTTTTCTCTGAAATGGGTTTATGACACAACCCATGAGACGTCCAATGAGACGATGTGTGCAGCACCTGGGACACAGGTCAGCGCAAACTCTGTTCATCGCACACCCGCCTTTCCACACGCTCTGGCTTCTACCTAAGCTTTGTTTCTGTCTCCCAGGGAGCAGAGCTCTGTCAGCTGGGCAACCGTTTGGTGTCCCCTGGGCCTTCTCTCTCCGTGTTTCTGGCATCTGTTACTTTCTTCAGTCTTGCACGTCCCCAAGTGGACTTTCTTTCAGTCCAGGGACCACAGGCAGCAGAGCTGTGCTTCCTGCGAGAACAAGGACCTCAGCCCCCGGAGAAGGGGACAGATCTAGAAGGTGTTCTCCATTCTGGTCAGAAACCAGCATCCTGAGATGACAGGACACCAGGGAGAGTCTAAAGAGCAAGGACCCATGGGATACAAGAGCTGTGTTCACATCCTAACAGTCCTTTTGGAGAAGCCTGTCCTCCCTAAGGGGTTACCCTGACACAGAAGTTTGTGGGTTCAGCTAAAGAAGACCGCTCTGAACCAAGGGAGCCTAGAGGAGGAGGAGCCTCCCCGTGAGACCCACAGCGTCTCTGTGCTGGGTGCCCCTGGGGTGGCTCATTTGCTCCAGAAAATCTTCTGTCACTGAGCCCCGCGCCCCAAGTCCAAGCACCGGCTGGAGGGCGCAGTTACACCCGGGAGACTTACTGAGTTTAATTTTACCAAGAATCTACTTCCAGATTCTCCCAGGTGTGGGAAATTGACCCTGAGGAAGATGAATGGAGCTGTTCCTTCTGAGAGCGAGGGTTGAGCAGCA
The DNA here is from genome assembly GCF_000147115.1 of Myotis lucifugus. Classification (NCBI taxonomy): domain Eukaryota; kingdom Metazoa; phylum Chordata; class Mammalia; order Chiroptera; family Vespertilionidae; genus Myotis; species Myotis lucifugus. The sequence continues at coordinate 14,754 of NW_005872208.1, forward strand.
GTTAAAATCTGTCCCTCAAGGGGAAGCCAGCGGCCACTTGATGTGTGGCTGGTTCAGTTTAGCTCACGGGACCTGGGCCATAATCCTCACACCCAGTGAGGACTTCTAAAAATTCCAGATCATAGATCCAAATAGATCTCTGTTTTCGGTCTCTCTGTCCCACACACACACAGAGTTTCCGCCCTCCCTGCTCCCTAACAGTGGTTCAGACTGACCTTGGCCCACAGCAGGAGAGAGCTGGCCTGCCTCCCTCTGGGTGACACCAGAGAGCTGACCTTGAACTAGGAACACTGGGGAAATTACAGTGGCAAATGGAAAGTGTGTGCACACAAAGCCCTTACTCAGAAGTTGTGTCGTTACTAAGCCGTGGCTCAGGAGCCAGACACTTTGTGAGCTGCCTGCTATAACCCTGTCTCATGGATGAAATGAGGTTTCACACGGCCACATTTTGCCCAGCTCCTGACACACAGTTTGTGTTCGGTAAGTATTAGCAAAACCAGTTAGCAACTTCATAATCATTCTAATTAAAAATCCATTTTGGGTTATTTTTTTCTCCAAGTTTCTGCTGTGTTCAGAGACAACAAGTTGAAAGGGCATATAAAGCTCAGTCACCTGTCCCTCACACAAACGCCCCCCAGACCGCCCTCCTCCTGGAGAGAAGAATTACATAGAAACCCAAACTATAAAACGTTTGTTTTCAACCTCGGGCACCGATACGACAGCTTTGCGATATGATGCACAGGAAATGAACCCCAGGCACAAGGCTTCAAAATTGATGTTGCTTAGGAAACTCTTGGAAGGTCTCTATTCTTATCTTAGCAAAACGTAAGCCCCCTGCTCTAAGGTGGGGTTCTGGAGAAAGAACACCCAACTTGCACACCTTCCTCTTGCTCATGGCGGTGTTTCTCCCTGGGGAAGGACAGATAGCCCCGAAGTTCTGGGTGTGAGTCACTGCTCACTGTGTCTGAGGGAGGCAGGGGAAGGCAGCAAAGCCTGCTGCCCTGTCTCTGTGAGCAGAGGGACAACTGGGAAAACCGAGCCTTTCAAAACCACCAAGCAACTCCGAGTGTGTGGGATGTTGATCCCACGTGAACCCAATTTTGTTGCTCTGACTTCCAAGAAGAAAGCATGGGGGAGGAGCCATCCCGGGGCCAACATTTGGTCTGTGCCCCCAACTTCAGCAAGGCCCTTTCCTTGCTGTTCTGGGGGCAGCTTGCAACTGCTGGGCAATAGCAGGGTAGATACCAGGCCCAGGGCCGGGCTGGCCCACACCTCATAGCCACCAAGGCGCTGGAATCCAGTCGGCCCGGGACCCAGCGCCCATAACTAAGCCACCGCTCACCCTGGACCCTGACGCAGAGAGGGCAACCTCCAGCACCTACTGCAGACCCTGGGGCCGGGGTGGGGGCGCCTACCTGCTGGCTTGGAAGCCAGGGGCGAGGGCGGGAACCTGGTGGAGTTGGTAGAGGAGAGCCGGGGCCGGCGCCGTCGGAAGAAGCTCCTGAGCAGCCCGCACTTGAGCGATTCCACCAGCGTGGTTTTCCCCGAGCCCGAGTGGCCGAACAGCTTCAGTTTGATTCTGGGCTGCAGGTTCTGTGTGGGCCGCAGCTGCTGGATGAAGAGGCTTCTGTGCGTGTCCTGAGCAGATGACAGAGGGCCTGTTAGTCACCACAAAAGAGGCGGCCCGAGCAGGCGGCAGTGCTGGTTCCCAGGGCTCCGCACCCCTGACTGGGTCCTCCTGGCCGGCCATTCTCACCCATTTTGTCCTGTCCTCAATACATGTTTGCAAAACTCACGTAAAGTGCACGTAACATACAATTCACCACCTTAACCATTTTGAAGTGTACCATTCAGAGGCTTTAGGACATTCACCATGTCGTACAACCAGCTGATCTAATCAATCCTCGTTCTCTCAGTTCCCTCGGATCGCTCACTTCTCTCCTTCTCTCAATTTGCCTAAGAGCCGAGCCTAGTCCCAGAGTGCCCAGCCTCGTCCAGGAGGTTGGAGCCTGGCGTAGCCCCAAGGAGTGGAGTTGAGGCCTGAAGAGGTAGAGCTGGTCCCGAAATGGTGCGCCTACATCTGTAGCCCAAGGTAGCCCGTAGCCCAGTAGAGCTGAGCCCGGACCGGAAGGGCGGAGCCAAGACCCTCAGAGCACCTGGCTCAGGTGGGATGTTCCATGAAGAGGGGTGGTGTAAATGATGCAACTCAGGTGCACCCCGTAAGAGCGTGCCCGAGGCAAGCGCCTCCTTTCGGTGTCAGTGTGATCGCAGACCTGGCCAGACCACTGCTTCCAGTTCTAAATCCTGGGAGGCGCTGACTGACTACCCGGCCAGTTAACTTTCCCCGCTAACAGCCAAGCAAGCTCATCTAACAGACTCAGGACTCTCCTTTAGGCTGCGAAGTTCCCACCTGTTTTCTATTGAAGTGCGACCCTTCTTTCTCCACAGGGCCACACTGCCCCCTGGCGGGCAGGTAAGCCACCTACAGAGACATTTTTAGCTCTTACGTTGGGGGACGCTTCTGGCAGGGGGCCCCAGGTGCCCAGATGCGTATGAACATGGTCCTGAGCAGTAAGAATTCTCCTGGGCTGATTTCTGAGTGTCTGCTGGGCATTTATATAGGAAATAAACCTGTTTATAATATCTGAGCTTAGGACTTACCTGCATCACTTTACATAGGACCCAGAGGGTTTTTAGGGAAGGCTGGAGAGGGGGCATGGTTTAATACATACCGAGTTTTCCAAGAATGCAGCTACTTTATAAATTGGTGGAAATATGTATATATATATAATTATGATCTTTCATGAGCTCTGTCCTTGCATTTCTGATAAGCCTGCCCGCAGTCGCTGCAGTGTTTGAGTTGCCATCCCAGCCCGCTGATACCCTCGGGCATCTGCAGGGTGATTCCGTGGGTGGGTCCAAGTATCTGCCGATTTCAATATGTCCCCTCACGCCCTGTGTCCCTGACCTGGAATCCAACCCGAAACCTCTTGGTGCATGGGACAACGCTCAACCAACTGAGCCACACTGGCCAGGGCTCTATTCATCTTTTAAAATTCCCTGAGTAGGTATGTTGTTATCTGTGACTGGCTTTTCAGGAGGGTGAAGAAGGCATCACTAAATGTGGCTGCACAATGCTGGACTGGCTAGGGCTGCAAACCACGGCTTGGACGGCAATGTGTAGAGCATGAGGTTGTTCTTACGCCGATTTCTTCCTCTAGCCTCAGAGTGAGGCGGAGGATAAAAAAGGCTGGGATTTGCCAGTAATTTCCTTGAATTATTATCCAAGTCAGCACGAAAGCTGAGAAGGTTCTATCCTGAGATAGTAACTTGTCGGGGTGGCGCTGACCAGGCTGGGAGAAGCGGGGTGTGGAGATCTCCTCGGTGCCGTCTGCTGTTGCAGATAAGCCCATGACGCCCCGAAGCAAAGCTACCTTCCCTCGTTTTAATTTAAGCTTCAAAACCAGCCCTTCGATCTTCCCTTTAAATCAGCCCGCCCTGCGCTGTGTGGCGAGCATCTGAGTTGCAGTCGGTGTCCGTGGGCATCACCTCCCATTCTGAGCATCTCAGGGAGTCAGACTAGAAGGGTCTCTGCCTATTTCGTGACACACAGCCTCCTAACACACAGGTTCTCTGTGTGGAGCCAGCGTCTGCTCCTGCTGAGACAGGGAAGGCAGCAAACCTGCTCCGGCTCTCATCCAATCACTGGACCCGGGTGCACCGTGCAACCAGTGAGCTCATGGCTCTTTTCTGTCTGTTTCCTGCCCTGTTGCCCCTTGACACTTTGGCCAGCACGTCTGTCCTGTGGGAAGGAATGGGGGCCTGTTCTCCTCGTCTGCAGGAGTTTCACAGGCTTTTCCATTCTGACTAGACTTGAACGGTGCCCCCCTCCTCCCTCGGACAGTGCGGCCCTGGTGGGCTTCCAGAAGCCTCCCTGAACCAAGGCTTTGCTCTCCTTCGAATTCCACGCAGGGAGTTGGTGGCCGGAGGCAGCTGGCGATCTGCCTGCCTGTTTTCTGGACCAGCCACAGACACGGAGCCGAGAGGGAAGAGGCAGCTGGTGGGAAGACTATCTGTCCTACCTCCAGTACGGACCTCCGAGCCCTCAAGGTCTCGACCTTGGGCGGTGTCCTTGGCCCCTGGTTTTAGCAAGAATCCTGTTGGATTGGTTTAGTGACAATCCCTTCTCCTGAGTTGATATCTGATGAAATTGCTCACTCCCATCCGTGATATCTGATCACCTGGCCTGCCCTCAGTGGGAATCCTGCTCAGTCTGTGCACTGTGCCCTTTAAAACGTCCTATTCCCCTGCTTCTTCAACATCCGCACGGGCCAGCTGGAGTGAGTCGCCAGCACTGAAGAAGAGCCAAGGAGGCCGCTGGTCCCACTCGGAGGACACTCCCGTTACTGCAAGGTCTCCAGTGCCATGCTGCTTTGTGGACCGTTGGATGTAAAGTAAGTTATGAGTCATTGCTACAAAAAGGCAAATAGAGCCCTGATCGGTTTGGCTCAGTGGATAGAGCGCCGGCCTGCGGACTGATGGGCCCCAGGTTCGATTCCAGTCAAGGGCATGTACCTTGGTTGCGGGCACATCTCCAGTAGCGGCTGTGCAGGAGGCAGCTGATCGATGTTTCTAACTCTCTATCCCTCTCCGTTCCTCTTTCTAAAAAATCAATAAAAAAATATTTTTTTGTAAAAAAAAGGCAAATAGAATGAGATAAGCCCTACCTGCTCTGGATTTTCAAACAAAGGGCACATCTCATTTCAGCACCTCTTTTCCTATGCAAATGACTTGGATTGCTGGCCTGTGTGCATCTCGGGTCCTCAGGGAGCTGAGGGAGACTTTAATTCTTTATCAGAAACAGCTGAGTCCCCATGTGAAGGGGCTCAGAATCATTGCGAGCTCACATGCTGTTTCCCAAATATGTAACTGTCCTCAGAAATCTTTTTCCCCCAAGAAACTTCTGTTATGCTGGGCTCACAGCTCAGCTTTACGATGTCCCGGATTCTAGACGATCACACGGACACACACACACTCTCTCCATTCGCGTGGGGACGAGGACGGCAGCGAGAAAGGGGATAGACACCCACCCTCCCCCTGCCCTCTGCCCAGGGCCTTGGCACATCTCCCCGGCCCCTCCCCCCTCCCCTTCCACCAGGAGCTGATGGCCTGCCTGGGTCACACCCCCCCACCTTGTCTTTGGGAAGATAAATCAGGAAACTGCTCTCTATCAAGACGGATGGAATCTGCCATCATCTTGAAACGCCAAGAAAAACAACATAGTCTCGCGTCTTCTCCTTTGTAAGGAAACCTCACCTCACCTGAAGGATGCTCCCTCCTTGTGCTCACTAAAAATCCCGCAGAATCTGAATGCAGCCGAGTTTGATAACGATGTACAGGACCCACAGAAGTTTCTGCAATCTCTCCCCTCGCGGCGGGCGCCGCATTATCACTTTTCACCACTAGATGGTGCAGCAGGGCCCTGACCAGTCTCCCCAGCAAGGCAGCTCCCATCAACCCGAGTGTGAGCTCTCCAGGGAGGCTAAGGTTTTGATGAGAGAGGCTCTGGAGGTGATAGAATATCGATTTCTTTGGAGGAGGGGGAGGAGCACAAAATTCCATCCACTGCAGTAGCATCGCCAGGGGGTGGAGAGTTGGGACTATGGTGGTCCCTAAATTCTGGCTCATGACTTGAAATACTTCCCTGTTTGTGTCTCCCACTGCACCCCCTGAGCCGGCGGGTGAGGCCGTGAGGCCTGGGTGTCTGTGGGTGTGGCTTCTTTCGTGCAGGGCCGCCAGGGTTGGGAAGACAGGGGGGAAGCAACCGGAATCTAAACCAGAACTGGCCTTCCAGGTGGTCATAAAGGTGTATTCCCTCTTGCTAGCTTTAGTCACATACTTTATTTATTTAATTAAAAAAATTTTTAAATTAAGTTATTACATATGTATCCTTATCCCCACATTACCCCTCATCCCCCCCACTCATGCCCTCATCCCCCTGTTGTCTGTGACCATTGGTTAGGCCTATATGCTAGCATATAAGTCCTTTGGTTGATCTCTCCCCCTTACTAGTCACATACTTTGAATACTTACGCAGGAACATGAGCCTCCGTTTGTATTCTTGCACAAAGTCATGGAGCCTGGACACCCACAGTCCACGCACCTTCCTGTCTCACCCGGCCATGGGATCACCGTCCATCTGAGCGGTGACAGGTAAATTCCTAAAACCTAAGTCAGGTCTTGCTCCCACCTGCTGAACACACCTGCACCAAGCCCTACTCTCTTTACCAAGGTCTGCGAAGCCTGGCCTACCTCTCTGATCGGAGGGTCTCGGGCATCATTCTCCGCCCAGACCACTGCGCTCAAGCTCCCTAGCCAGCCCCATCAACCCCGCCCCTCGGGCTGTTTCCTGGGACACACCCAGCCCTTTACTGCCCCAGGACCTTTGCCTCGGCTTTCCACCAAGCCTGTCTTGTCCTTCAGGAATTGGTTTAAATGTTGCCATCAGAGAGGCAGTCCCTGATGAGTCAGTGGAAAGTAGTTGCCACCCCCACCCTCTACTGCCTTTCATTTCACCCTATTTGAACCGCCTGCACTTACACCAGGGGGACAGCAAACCTTTCCGTAAAGGGCCTGGTGGTCTCTGTTGGGACTCCCATGCATCCAGAAACCAGCCATAGACAGGAGTCAGTGGGTATGGCTGTGTTTCAATAAAACTTTATTTTCAAAAACAGGTGGTGAGTCAGCTTTGGCTCATAGGCCATCGCTTGCCAACCCCTAATTCACCCTGTCGTGCATTTCTCTTATTTGTTTATCGGCTGAGTCTTGCCTCGTTTGTTCACTGTGGTCTCTCTGCTGCCTAGAACAGTTCTTGGCATATAAGAGACACGGTGAATATCTTTCAAATGAATATTATTTGGTATCCGTTTTGCTCTTTGAAGCCCTGATGAATCTTGGTTTCCAGTTTCCTTTCTTCCAGCAACTTCCCCCCCTGGAAATGGAACTTTCACTTTCTCCTCAGGAAAGATGACTGAGCATCCGCTGATTGACAGGGGCGAGCCTGCAGCAGCCTGGGAACGCCAGATAAGTGGAGGGGTGACGCGCTTTCCGCACGTGGCAGGATGCAATTACAACCTGCGCGGATGGAGCAGCAACTTTTAATTATGCAAATGCAGCTTGCTTGTGAGTTTTTAATTCCGGGCAAATCCCCAACTTTGTCCTCTTCTCCAAAATATTCCTGGGCACCTTTCTCACTGCCTCCTCTTGGGCTTAGGAAAAGCAATTACTTTTAATATCAGCTTGTGGACAATCTGATTAGAAGGACAATCAAGCAAAATAAAAATAAGCCAGCTCCCCACACCTCCTGAAATTAGTATCTTAAAATCAGGTAAGAATGGGACTCGCACGGCTAGCGAAATGGATGCTGATGCAAGTGTAAGTGCCCTCCTCTCCCCATCACAGCAAGCAGCCCTCCTCAGGAGGAGTCCCGCAGGCTTGGAGGGCGCACCTGGGCTTTGCTTAGAGGTGGGGGGAGCACAGTGGAGAGTAGGAGGGTCAGGCAGCTCTTTTTTTGTAAAAGGGTTGTATCTGCCCTGCTGGTGTGGCTCAGTGGTTGAGCACCAACCTATGAACCAGGAAGTCACAGTTCGATTCCCAGTCAGGGCACATGCCTGGGTTGCGGATTGATCCCCAGTGTGGGGCGTGCAGGAGGCAGCCGATCAATGATTCTCTCTCATCATTGATGTTTCTATCTCTCTCTCTCTCTCTCTCTCTCTCTCCCTTCCTCTCTGAAATCAATAAAAAATTATATATTTTTATTTATTTATTTTATTTTATTTTTTAGAGCCCAAGTTTTTAATCTGTGTATCCTCCATTCTGCCTCTCACATTCCAACTACCATCAACACACACCCTTAAGAACCAATCAGGCATTTAAAGGCCTTTATAGAACATGAAGTCCCTGGGAGCAGAAACCTTGTCTATCTTGTTTAAAAAATTATATATTTTTAAAAATGTTGTACTTAAAACCCTAGAGACCCCCCAAGCAATGGTGTGCTGACCAACCAGCGTGCCAGGAAAACAGCCCTGAAGCTTCACGTTGGCTATTCCTGTGGTGCAGACACCACCTCCACGGCTGACTGCAGGCCCTAAGGTGGCAGCACTGAGCACACAGCTGGAAAGAGACGTGGATGGGGGGCTTTCCCAGAGGGGACCAGAGGCTCCGGTACCCACCACCCACACGTCACTTCATGTCACTTCCATGGGTGAGGCTGTGTTTTCCCCCACAAGACCCGGCCTCGGCCACCCTCACCCCCACGCTGCCCAGATGCACCGGCTGAAAGGTTTCCTCTCCCTGGGCCGGCCCCTGCGCTGTCTGCACAGGGAACCCCGCACTCTCCTGGCCTGGCCTCTGCTGCCCCACACTGTCAACAAGATGACTTTGGCTCTACTTCAGGAACAGAAAGCCCCAGGCTGCCCAGCAAGCATTGTTTAAAGCTACATTTCCAGGCGTGTCAGCTGATTGGAGGGGGGGGGGGGCACAGGGAGCTCTTTTTTTTGCTAATTTGGTTGGAACCCACAGGGAATGGCACAGCCATTTAAAGCCACCCCCTCCCCCGCTGCTGTCCCTACACAGATTTCTCCCGTGAATGTATTTAATAAGCATCCAGGGCCGAGTCTTCAGGGGGTGTCAGAAAGCGTGGAGGCCTTTCCGTGGTTTGCACCAGGTGGAGGAGGGAAGCTGCCACATGAGGTGCTGGGGGTTCGTGAGTCCTGCGAGGACAGGCAGCCCCGCCCATTGCCCACCCTGTAGCGTGGTCAGAAATTGCTGGGCAGCCGACGCCCCTTTTCTGGATCCTCAGGAAGCCGAGGTCCAGAGCCCTTTGAGGGGTTGACAAAGGCAAACAAATAGGTGGATCTCCCTAGAACAGTCTGCGAGGGGAATATCCCTGGGTTATTCCGAGGAAGGTGATCCTGGCAGCCCACAGCGGGGGAGCCCAGCGAGGAGAAGGGCGCTCCTGGCTGGGGAGGAAACTGAAGCAGACGGGAGCCCCCTGAGGACCAGATGCTTCTATGTCAGATCTGAGTCTGAGTCTGCGCTCTGCACTGGGTAGCATGTTGCTTCACCAACTTGAGTACGGTTTCCTGTGAGAATAAGTGAGTAAGGCGAGGAGAGGTTTTCTAGATCCCTTTCTGGAATTCCCAGAGCAAAGGACAGACGGAACCCTGCAGCAGCCGGGACAGTTCAGGGTTCACCGGCCGCCGGCCAGGCTCTGTGGCCGGTTCATAGCCTCCAAAGCACAAGGGTGTGAAAATGGATTATTCTCTCTCTGATGCCCCAAGGTCAACTCCAAGCACTGGGGGGAAATGTTCTCATCTTTGTGTCCCTTCGCTTTCCCCCCAACCAGGGACCACGATGGAAAGGCAACTTCCAGTAGCTGAGAGAGCTAAGACATTGTCACCCCTAACCTCCCCGCCCCCTGCAGGCACTTTTCAGTTTATAAGGCAGGACCTCCAGGGGATACCCAGAGCATATTTTGGGCAATACCTTTTCTTTTCTTTTTACCTTTCCTTTTCTTTCTTTTAAAAAATATATTTTTATTGATTTCAGAGAGGAAGGGAGAAGGAGAGAGAGAGAAACATCAATGATGAGAGAGAATCATTGATTGACTGCCTCCTGCACACCCCACACTGGTGATCGAGCCCACAACCTGGGCATGTGCCCTTGACCAGAATAGAACCTGGGACCTTTCAGTCCACAGGCCAATGCTCTATCCACTGAGCCAAACCGACTAGGGCCGTGGTCGGCAAACCACGGCTCTCGAGCCACAGGCGGCTCGTTGGCCCCTTGAGTGTGGCTCTTCCACAAAATACCACGTGCGGGTGTGCACGTACAATGTGATTGAAACTTCGTGGCTCATGCGCAGAAGTCAGTATTTTGTGGAAGAGCCACACTCAAGGGGCCAAAGAGCCGCCTGTGGCTCGCGAGCCGCGGTTTGCCGAACCGCAGTTTGCCGACCACTGGGCTAGGGCAGTAGGCAATACATTTTCAATGAACACTTAAATCAGTAAATTATTTTTTCCTTTCCATAAAGTTTGTTTTTTGAAAAAGCATTATAGGAGAGTTAGGAAAACACAGTAATGTTTAAAGAAGAAAATGTTAATTACACTGGCAAACTCTAAAAACACCACCGTTAACATTTTCTTCCCAGGCACTTTAGAAAAACACAGGTTGGATCATAATGTGCACATAATTTATCTTCTGCTTTTGAAGTCCAGGAACACCCTCAGCATTTGAACTCCTGTTACTAAAAAACCTCGTCTAAAATAGTTTAATGGGCCGAAAACCATTCTGCTTTATAGCTGGATGACAATTTGCCAGACATTGTTGGTCATCTTGCCGTAGGCAGTTAGACAGACATGAGCAGAGCAAGACATGGGCCAGGTACAGCAGGTCCCCAAGATGGACAGCCCCAGGTGCCTAGCAATGGACAGTTACTAGTGTAGGGTGGGACCTCCCCCAGGGTGACTTCTCCTCTCCCAGCATATGGCTGGTCAGGAGGTTTGGACCCCCCTGACCTGTCCTCCCTGAGGCAACATCTAGGCCTCAGTTGTATTTCAGCTCCAGGCCCAGATAAGCAACAAAACCAGCCACTGCTGATCCAGCTGCCTGGAATAATGACCCCCTGCCCTGGTGCCAGCCAACCCATCAGTGGAGACCACAATCCTGAAGGGACACGGAAAGCTGCTGAATATTCTATTGAGAACGTCCCCTGGGACCACCCCTAAAATCTCCGCCCTTAAAACCCTTAGGATGGAGGGCCCAGGTGCACACTCCCTCCTGGGAGCTCCCCCCCTGACTCTCCCCCCCCCCCCCCCCCCGCAGGGTACCATTAACTTCCTCCCTCCCAAGTTCCAAGGGCCCTTCCTTTACCTCCATAAAGCATTTCCTAAACCCCTTTTTTCTAGGAAATACTTCTACCTCTGGAATTCCCCCCATAAATGGTCCCTTAAAGTTTGGGGCTAGGTCTGAGTTCTTTCCTAGCCCCAACCCAAGGACCGAGGGTGGTGAACCCAGGGTTGGGCAGGGACCTGGGGCCGGTTCCCCCCCCTAAAGCATTCTGGGTGGTTCGGAATGGTATTGGACTATTATATATAA
>NW_005872208.1:26124-52878 GCF_000147115.1 Myotis lucifugus
TCCAGTTCCCAGCTTAAAGGGGATGACTATTGTGCTATAATGTGGACTGGAAGGTCACACCCGCATTTACTTATTTATTTGTGTCATGTTCCCTTAAACCTCAGAGCAACGATGCGAATAACACCAGAGCATACGTGGTGTCTTAAAGCTCAAAACATGAAGAAGCAGCAGAGTCAGCTTTTTCACGTTCCCTCCACTTTATGGGGGGTGGGGGTGGGGGGGTTATTACAGAGAGGGCGGGAGGAGGGAAACTGGGCGCAGTCTGTACAGTGGCACAGTGGTCTCCCAGTCCAAATACGGAAAAAGAAACCGACAGGTAGCTGAGATATACATGCAAATCGATATGCAAACCTCAGGACCAGGACAGCGAGCTGCCTTTTCATGCAGCCTGTGAGTCCAAAGCCTCACTCTCTGAGTTTACAGGAGAAAGAGCACCTTTGCACTTAAAAACAGACCAATAAACGGAATCTCTCACCTTTCGGAGTCTTGCAAGGAGACCTGCTACATGCTCGTGCTGCTCCGACCGGGCGAGATCTTCTGCTGTCTTCCCATCCTGTCGGAGAAAAATGATTAGTTTCCTTCCTTCTCAACAGAGAGTGTGCGTTCCACACGCCCCTTCCGTCATCGGAGGCAGAAACAGAACAGGAGGCAGAAGCAAAGACGGTGGCCAGACAGCGCATCCGGCTTATTCCCTCTCAGGGGAATCCTCATTTCACTTGACTGTGCAGGGAGGGAAGAGAAGTAGGAAGAAGTCGTGCATTGGTGTTCTGAGGTCCAATAGTGAGGTGCCTCAGCCCGCCCCCCCCCCCCCCCCCCGCTTTCATCATATTCAGCACCTCATTAGCAGGCAGACTACTTGGTGAACTGAATCCTTCTCCCATTAGGCAGACAATAAAGATGGTCATTAGACACCGAATTCCAGTTAGGTCAGCTAACATCTTAAAATACTTCCAGAGGCCACCTCAGCACCGATGTCATGCTAGTGACTAGTCACTGCTGTGATTCAAAGAAAGGTTTTGTTTAACAGACAATTATATCCACAGACTTTCAGTGAATGTAAAAGAAGGATGTGGACAAATAAGGGGCCACATGTCAAACCTGACAAGCTCAGGGGAGGCCTGCACGGCGGTCTTACAAACTCAGACCGAACGTAACCACATAGGATGGACTGGAATTCAAACGTTCTAACTAAAAGTGAGTCAGGGTGGGTAGTCCTGTTTTAGGCCTGTATCTCCCCTGACAAAGGGCAATCTTTAGCTTAATTGAGCCTGTCTATTGTCTTTTTGCATCTATGGTAGCGTACTTTTGGAATGTCAGAGTATTCCCTTTTTTCCAGACCCCTCAGGGCACAATCTCCCACCACAGCACAGACCACAGAGCCCTTCATTGTCATTATTAACTATCCTCTACCCACCTATGTAAAAGAAGGATGTGTCTCTCCTTTTACTTTTTATCCAATCTCAGAGATTTCCACCTCCCACATGCCTAATCCTCCGGCATCCCTAATCTATCACCAATGGTTTCATGTGACATCCTCACATTTTCCTCCTTTGATTCTAATGTATAAAATAGGGTGCAAAACCGCCATTCTCAGGAGCATTTTCTCAATCCATTGAGAATTTGCTTCCTTGCAACTGTCAAGTTTGGTTCAAATAAACGCGTAAGAATTCTTACAGTTTTGGACGCTCCTTACATCAACAAGGATATAAATAAGGGCTCATGGATGGTACTTCGCTGTTTACTTTTTAATTAGGAAATTTCCATGGGGCTGCAGTTCCATACTACCCGAGTCCATTTGTTTCGTGCCATGCACGTGCAGGACGGTGGCTAACATTTCCCGAGCTCCTCCCAAGCATCGCCCTGGTCCAGCTCTCACGGCTTTGTGTGCACGACTCAGTCACTCATGGGAGGCGGGAAGTGCGGCTGTGCACAGGCCGCCCAGGAGGACATGAGGTTAGGCCCTGCTGTGCTGCCGTTCTAGAAATCCTTATACATTTAAAAGTAGAAACGACGAGGAGCAATTTCCACATAAATAAAAGCAACATTTTTAGACAAGAAGAACAAGAAGCCTTTGGGCCTATCTCTCAGTGTTTGGCAGTAGCCAAGTCCCATCCCCACGGGAAGCTGAGAAACGCCGGTCTGTTCAACAGCACACCTTCCCGTCTCTCACAGCCAGTCACTCTCTGAGCCACGCGTGGGGTCCCAGGCAACCAGTGTTTCTCAACCTCAGCATGACTGACATTTCGCACAGGGTCATGCTCAGTGTGGGGGCCTGTCCCGTGCACCGTGGGATGTCTGGCAGCATCCCTGGCCTCACCTCTAGATGGCAGCAGCATTCCCCTGATCCACTGGCGACACCCTCGGTGTCTCCAGCCACTGACCAATGCTCCCTGGGGGCAAAGTGCCAGGTGAGAACCAGCACCTTGGGCTGAAGCTGGGAGCTCAGAGGGGTGCTGGGAGGAGGCGTGCCTACAGGCCCGTGTCACCCCTCTCTGCTCCCTAAGATTCCCGAAAAGTGTCCAATGGGCAGGCGGGGCTTCTGGTTTGCTTTGGGGATGCATTAGGTGCCACGTCAGGACTCATGGCAAACTGGTTAGATCCTTACTGACATGGTAAGAAAAGGACTCAGTGGCTCCCAGATTCCACTGCACACGGGAATCACTGGGGTCTTTAAGAACCCCCCCCACCCCCCCTGCCAGGTCTGGAGTGAGGAGTGGGGAGTGAGGGGAACTCACTTAAAAATCTCACTTAAAAATAACTCGCAGGCCTGCTAGCAGAGCCAGGCTTCTAAACAAGAGACAGCAGCTCTCGTCAACTGTCGCCCACACACCAGGGCCCCTTCCTCCTCCCTCTCCGACAGCCAAGGCACCTCCAGTGCCCTGCATGGAGGGGGAGCATTTAGGAAAGAACACACACATCTAATAAAACCGGCAGAGGCACAGTTACGTAACACGGGGAACAAAAAGGCCCCTGGGAGGCAGCAGCATTCCCGGGCGAGAGGAGAGGGGGAAGCGGTGAGGAGATGTCACCCCGGCTTGTGTGGGCACAGGTTCCCGCACTGCAGCGCAGGGGCCCCGCTGCCAGGCCAGCCTTCACCCCAGGCCTTTTCCGGCCAGAAGGCTACTCACCGAGGTCAGCGCCTCCACGTTGGCGCCCGTCAGACAGAGGTAGCGGACCACGTCGAGAATCCCGTTGTTGGCGGCCAGGTGCAGGGGTGTGCGGCCATACTGCAAGACACAGAGAGGCCCCAGAGGGTTCTGAGGATGTGCCTGAGGATGGCGGCCAGCCCTCTGCGAGGGGTCTGGGACCCACCAGAAAGAAGCAGGAGGCGTGGCCTGCTTTTCCAGAAACTCATATCTCCTGGAGGAGGCGAGCCAAGCACAACGTTCTCAAGTGTTTTTTCAGTTAAAAGAGTAACTTCAAAGGGTGAAAGAGTGGGAGGCTTATCATGAGGTAATTAAGTCTCTTGCTGCGCTGGCATAAAGGAGGGTTCAGTCAGGGCTCAAGGGCCGGCCCCCAGGTTCCAGAAAGATCTGCCCCACAGTTCACATTTAGACTCAGCAAGGGACGAAGGGATGGGAGGACAGCCATTGAAGGCACACTAATGAGGTCATGCCCACCTTTTTTTTTAAAAAAAAAATGATTTTTTAATTGATTTCAGAGAGGAAGGGAGAGGGAGGAAGAAATAGAAACATCAGTGATGAGAGAGAATCATCCATCGGCTGCCTCCTGCACACCCCACACTGGGGATCAAGCCCGAAACCCACGCATGTGCTCTGGGCCAGAATCGAACCCGGGACCCTTTAGTCCGCAGGCTGACACTCTATCCACTGAGGCAAACTGGCTAGGCATGACCACCATTTAAAAAAAAAAGTCCATGGTTCCTAAATTGTGTAACTAGGCACCTCCGGGCGCTGCAGTCGATTCCTGGAGGCATGTTAAATATTTTAAATTTCTGCTGAAACCAGCAGGTGGGACACCAGGTGAGCTACTAGCTCCAGGTAGTGAGGGTCTCAGCGTTGGGTTGTCCTGTCTTCCTTTCACTGACACCAGCGGGGCCTTGGCGGTTACTGTGACAAGGAGCAAACTTATTTTGAGAAAATTAATGTTCAATCTGAGTCCAAGATGTGAGGGGCGGTGAGAACATCCCATTAGTACATAATTGTGGTTATGTAAGAATGACATTAACCTATTCGTTTTCTTTCGATTATGTGAATCATTCATTGCAACGGCTACTAACTTGTTAGGATATAAAGACTTACTAAGCTGTTTAGACGGAGCCACTTAATAAACAGAACTGTTAGGTATTTCTTTGGCCCTGGGGGAACCACGAAAAAATTACTGAGACACAACAGATGCTGGGAACCAAGAAAGTTAGGGTACCTCTGTCTTCTATTGTTTATTTGCAAATATAGGTTTTTTTGTTATGAAGTCAACACAGGCTCATTTGAAATGTCCCAGCAACGTGGAAGGATAAACGGTAGAAAACAGAAGTCCTCCTTCCCCACTCACTCCCGCCCCTGCCCCTGCTCAGAACTGGCCCTACTTAACACTCTGGGGCATTTCCTCCCAAGCTTTTACCGATGAATCCATAAAAGGTCATACATTGTTTGAAAAGTCCAGACATAATCACCCTCCAGATTCTATTCTGTCACCTGCTTCGTGCACCTAACAATTGGTTGTGAACACTTTCCCATGTGTCACTGAATCTTCTTTCGGACACCTGACTAATGCCCACGACACGGACATGCCACAGGTCATTCGCCAGCTCATTCGCCAGCCCACTGCGGAGGGACACTCCTTGCCACTGTGAATAACCCTGCAAGGTGTGTGCCTGTTCATGTTTTGTCTACTGTTATCTTCTAGAGCGACTTAGAGAGCAGCACCCTCAGTACCTACACCACATGTCAGCTACAGGGGCCTCCAGACAGCCCCCAAACACACACGTATGCTTCCCTCGGTCTGCAATGCAGTCTCCCCTCTTCATCTGTCAAACTCCCAATCATTTTAAGGGATTGCCCCTGAAAAGCTTTTCCTAGTTTCCTTAATGTCCAGATGTCAGCGTTTCCATAGCGCCTGTGCGTCTGTCATTGCCGTGATTGAGACATGAGATGCTATTACATTGAGGAGCAAAAATAAAAGAGAGAGAGAGAAGCAGCCTGAGGGCAAGAGCTATCACCCTGCTGCCCACAAGCTCCCTCCCACGGGCCAGGCACAGTGCTGTCCGAGCCGGGAAGCGATGAACACCTGATGGGCACGAATCCTCTCTCACGCTCCTGATGCACGTGTGTGTGCATCTGTGTGTACATGTGCTTGTGTACCACACGCATTCTCTCAACTGATGAGAAGAGGCAACACAAAAGGAATGAAGAGTTAAGGGCTGTGTGCTCTGCATCGTCTAGTTCCCGCTCACGTGTTCCCTAACATGGCCGTGTTCAACAGCCACTCCCCCGATTTTCATACGAGGAAAGCTAAGACTAAGAACTGTCTATTACACCATGAGTGTGGAAGGTAGTGACGAGTTGCTGTCACATCCTGGTGACAGGGGTGGCATCTGAATGGCATTTTTATCTCTGGGGGAACTGAATCCAAGGAAGGAACAGGCACACCACAGGGAAGGAGCGACAGTCTGTCTGCGGGCGTGGGCTGTCACTGTGCCGTGTCCGGGAATCCTGACAGCCAGTGACTAGGGTGAGTCCATGGGAAGCCAGCTTTCTGGGGGAAATAATACCTTCCTCTTACCTCCCTGCACATCTTTTAAGCTCCTCTAGAGTCCCCGTTATCTTTCCAAAAAACCCAAAAGGAATAGAGAAGCAAAGCTGACACCAGCCCTTCTGAAGGCGGGAGACCCATGAAGTCGCTGTGGGCTGAGCCTGGCGCTGAGGGCAGTGGGGACCTGCCTGCAGGTCCAGAACCTGGAGCTGCTCCAGCAGCTGCTGCTCCAGGCGGGCTCTGAGGAACGGGCTGAACTTCGCTGCTGATCCCAGGAGGTTGAAATTGTGCAGCTAATGAGTTTTCCTCCTGCTAAGCTCAACTCAATGACAAAATCGACTGAATGCCCTGTATGTGCCATTGCTGGGCCGACATAGTAAAAATACAAGTTTATGTTGGTGTGTATGAACTACCACGGCCATCTATAGTATCAAAAATGTCAGCGTTTCCTAATGAGTAACCCCCCCACCCCGGCAAATGTTGAGGCTTTCCTATGAAATGAACCAGTTGTTTTTTCTTCTTTCTTAAATATATTTTTATTGGTTTCAGAGACGAAGGGAGAGGGAGAGAGAGAGAGAAACATCAATGACGAGAGAGAATCATTGATTGGCTGCATCCTGCACACTCCACACTGGGGATTGAGCCCGCAACCCAGGCATGTGCCCTTGACTGGAATCAAACCCGGGACCCTTCAGTCCTCAGGCCGACGCTCTATCCACTGAACCAAACCAGCCAGGGATGAACCAGTTGTCTTTAAGCATGAAAGTCTACGATCTTTCTGGGCATTTTATAGAGCATACTTAACAAACGCACTGTTTTGCACTGAGGATGAGGCGAATACCCGGTCCCTCCTTTAGAGGTATTGGTAAGACATGGTGTTCGTACGCCTCAGCCGGCAGACAATGGCCAAGTCTAAATGTATTCAAATGAGTGCCCCGATGTTCCTTGAAGCCGCTTTTTACTCATTTAAAGACTCCTAGAAGGAACGCCAAGGTCTTGATGCTTCTTAACATTACATTTGGCTTTCCCCTTAAGCCACTTACATAACTGACTTGGCAAGATTAGAATGGGATAAACTCAGAAAGCAACCAGCAGCTAATGGCTAATGCCTTTTCATATTTCTAGAATGTGAAGATTACCAATTTCAACTTCCACTAGAACTAATCACATAATATGCAACAGAAATAATTTTTTCGGTAGAAGTATAATTTTCTGCTTGTTTCAGATTTTAATTCTTTTACCTCAAACAAATCATAATGAAATTTTTCTGGCATCATCCCTGCCATTTATAAAACAACATTTCCCGCCCGAGCCGGTTTGGCTCAGCAGTCAGAGCGTCAGCTCAGGGACGGAAGGGTCTTGGGTCCTTGGTTGCAGGCTTGATCCCCAGTCCTGGTTGGGGCACGTGGGCGAGACAACCAATTGATGTGTTTCTCTCACATCGATGTTTCTCTCTTCCCCTCCCTTCCACACTCTCTAAAAATCAATGGGAAAAATATCCTTGGGTAAGGATTAACCGAACAAAAAACAAAAAACAAACAACAAAAAAACATTTCCCACAATTAATCAAAATAACTTCACTTGGACTTTGTTTTTAACATTACCTTCACAGAATAGTGCTTGCCATTCATACAGTCACAGGGTCAAAACCAACTGTTCTGTCTGATTTGGTAATGAAAATCTAGATGGCATTTAGGGGAAGGGGAAGTGTTAGCTAACTTCTAAAAGTCAACATAATAGCATTTAAAAAACCCACCTAGGAACATGAAATTATTTATTTGCATTTCTCTTTTATTCACCAAATAATAGCATCCTCTTGGTCTTAAAAATTTATTTAGCACAAAAAAAAGGTGTAATGAACTTCTGACCATAAAACTCTCTGTGGGGGTAAGCTAAGGGGAGAAATCTGGTCCTAGAAATCCCAATCAAATCAGAACTCAGGAGGTGTTTTCCTGAAGACTCAGAGCTCCAGAAAGACACCCCAATTTTGTAGCACGTTCTCGGATTCCTCTACAAGTGGACGGTTTCTGTGTCTGTCTCTCAATGCCCATATGTAGTAACCAGGTTAGGCAGGAAGTACTTATTAATGCAATAACTTCTGTTACTCTACAAAACTATTCAAAAGTCATATGTAAGCTATGACTGAAAGTGGAGAGCCACATGAACAAGAACATGGCCCGTCCTAGCCTGTTTGGCTCAGTGGATAGAGCATCAGCCTGCGGACTGAGGAGTCCCAGGTTCGATTCCGGTCAAGGGCACATGCCTGGGTTGCAGGCTTGATCCCCAGTGGGGGGTGTGCAGGAGCCAGCTGATCAGTGATTCTCTTTCATCACTGATGTTTCCATCTCCCTCTCCCTTCCTCTTTGAAATCAATAAAAATATATTTAAAAAAAGAAAAGAAAAAGAACATGGCCCTAGCCAGTTTGGCTCAGTGGATAGAGCTTGGGCACGAGTACTGAAGGGTCCTGGGTTCGATTCTGGTCAAGGGCACGTACCTTGGTTACAGACTCGATCCCCGACCCTGTTTGGGGTGCTTGTGGGATGCAACCAATCGATGTGTGTCTTTCACGTGGATGTTTCTCTCTCTCTGTCTCTCCCCCTCCCTTCTACTCTCTCTAAAAATCAATGGAAAAATATCCTCAGGTGAAGATTAACCAAAAAAAGAAAAAAAAAAAAAAAGAAAAAGAAGAGGTCCACAGGAGGAATACCGACTGAACAATGAAGAGATGCAAAGAGAATCTGAACAACATCCGGAAGCAGGTCAGTGGGCCTTCAGGGGTCGTTCTCTCCGCCTTACCTTGTTGGAGATATCCGGATCGCAGCCGGCCTCGCAGAGGGCCACCACAATGGGCACGTTGCCGTCCTTGCAGGCCACGTGCAGGGGGGTGTTGCCGTGCCTGTCTTGGAAATTGACGAAGCTTCCCTGGCTGAGCAGCGTCTGGATGACCTCCATCTGACACCGCCTCACAGCGAGATGAAGAGCGATGTGTCCATCCTGCAACAGACACCAGGGCCGTGAGCACTTCCACTGGGGCACGTGGGCCTGGCCTCGCCCTTCCCGCTGCCACCGGGCTGGGTTTAATTGGCAAAGGCTCCCTACTGCAAAGGCTGAAGGAGGATCAGAAACCACACATTTACTCCTGGGGGGCGGGGGGAAGGCTCCATACATTCCACTCTGAATAATCAGACTCTGCTGACCATCGGCGCCGTTAATCTAGGCTCGGCCGGTGCAATCGGGTGGGAAGACTGGACGCTGCTTTTTGTCTCTGCCTGTACAGGACTTAAGTAACAGGCCTCCAATGGCCCGTTTTCTCAAGTAGTTGAAAGATACCTTTAAGAACATTTGCTCAGCAATCTTTACACCAGGAGAAGCTGCGAAAGTGATGCGAAGGGATTTGGTCCAGGGCTGTCATATGTATGAAAAGCAAAGATAACATGCTTACTCTCTGTGTCCCACCAAAGACCAGCCTGAGGAGTCCTTCTACCTTTTATAGAATCCCTGGTGAGCAGAGGTATTGAGTTCAGGAGCTGGTAGAGGGTTTTAGAAACATTTCTTAATCTCAGCACACTGACTGACATTTTGGTCCTATCCTGTGAGTCGGAGGATATAAGAGGCACCACCAGTCTTTATCTACTAGACACCAGCAGTAACACCCGAGACAACCAATAAATGTCTCCAGTCATTGCCAAATGTTCCCTGGGGGCAAGATCGCCCCCAGTTGAGAACCGTTTCTCTGTACCAGGAAAATACTCCACAAATGGCTGTTACTAAGTTAACTACAGTGTCCAAGTGTAACTATATATGGCAAGATCACAGCCTCATTTTAAGTACAAGCTCACAATAAAAACAGATCACGTTGAATTTGCTTAATTAAAAATCGACACCTGGTCTAGATTGAGTTTCTACAAAATAGCAGGTGATGGAAATCAATAAGCCACCTATTTCTTTGTTTATCTACAAATTAATAGTGTACTGCCAATTTTAGCCCTAAATGAGGATTGTCTTGGGCTCAGCGATCATCACTGTACCTGCTCCCAGCTAAAATAAAAGAGACCCGAGACATCTGATCAATTCATAAATTTTGCTACATGCCACAAGTGAATATTAATTATAAAACAGAATCTAGAAAAGTTCACGGAATCTTTGAAACAGAGAAGAGAAAGGATAATTACAATTTGCTGCATTCAAGTTCATCTTGGGTAATCTCACTGCAGAAGGCTTGTGGTCCCTCCAGCCACCCCCAGATCACTTCTCGGCGAGTGTGATGCATTCACCCGCAACGCACCTTGTCAGAGGCATTCAGGTCGCCTCCGTGTTCGGCCAGACACTCCACGATGTCGTGGTAGCCCCTGGCGGACGCTGTCAGGAGGGGCGTCTCTCCTTCTCGGTTCTTAATGTTCACGTTGCAGCCGGCTTCACACAGGGCTTTGGCCACAGAGTAGTAGCCGTGCCAGGCAGCACAGTGCAGGGGGGTTTCTTCTTCCTGCCGAGGCGACAAGTGCAATAACATGAGAGAAAGTGCAGTCCAGGCGAGAGTCCCCGCTGAACCCGGCAGCAAAGTCAAGGCAATGGAGAGAGTGAGCGGACAGCTACTGGAGTGAAACACGAGTCTGAAATTAATAGACACAGGCCTCTCCTTCGTTAGTTTTGTCTCCTCAACGCTTGTGCGTTGGATGCATGGGGCATTGTCAGCATCTGAACGACGAAGGACGTCAGGAACCCACAGCTCAGCGCTTTTGAACAATCGAGCTCCCGTGCAGGTGGAATTTTAGCATCTTTCTCACAAAAGTGCTACGTTTACTTCATCTGAGGTTACTGACGGTAAGAGAGCACTTCTTTGAACAAGAATTCTCATAACAATCTTGATGCCTCACCATGTCTGCCATGCATTTGACAAAGACGAGTCACATAAACATATTATTGCTGAGGCAAATAAAAGTAAGGGAGGTAACCGTGTTGTAATAGTCAAAGAGAGGGCTGGCCGTGGGGTCTATAGGGTTGGAAGGCTGTATATTCATGGTCAGCATCATTAGACACGTATGTCCGCCTACGCAAGGCCATTGGAGTTAGTGGGTACTGACAGGGATGCTGGAACCAGACCCTGTGGTTTCGAATCCCAAACCCTAGCTCTCCCACTTATGAGCTGTGTGAGCCGGGGCAAGATACTGAACCTCTCCCTGCCTCCGTTTCCTCTTCTGTAAAATGAGAATGACAGTAACAGTAATAACAGCTCATAGGGTTGTCCAGAGGATTAAATAGATGGATGTTAGGTGGTGTTTCTGTTTGAGGCCCCGCCCTCTGGAATCGAAGCAGAAACTTGGATAAAACTGGGAGGACTGGGCCAGGTCATTGTCTGCCTGTACATCATGCAGAGAGCAGAAGGAAGGGAGGACACCAGCTACCATGACCCACCTTGTCCTGGAAATTGGGATTGGAGCCAAAGCTGCACAGTAACTGAACCACATCGGCGTGGCCGTAGCGAGCCGCCACGTGCAGGGCTGTCTCTCCAGACTGCAAAAGAAACAGCCAGAGATTCAGAGAGCCCCGGGAGCAGGCTGTGGGGACTGGAAGGCATAGGACTGGAGGCCCGGCCAGACACACCTGGCTCCACTTCCTTCCTTCGGGGGGTGCCCACCTCCCTCTGTCCAGATGTTGCCTGGGCCAGGGACCCTGAGGGTGGCGTGTCATCACGGAGCTGGTGTTAAACCCATTCGCCGGGCTCACCGTTTGTCATACAACCCCAGGTGAGACGGCTTTCCCTGGTCTGTGACGGCTGTTCTCACACTTACCTACTGCTGCTTCCAGCTGTGTGATTTCTTTAAACACAAAACTCCTTTCTTTAATACTAGGTTCATCACCCAGCAGATATGTAAATGGACAGTTTTATTAACTAACATGTTTCTGATTTCATGGTCCATGTTTAGAATCTCATTTCTTATACTCTCAGAGATTTTAAAACATCACTATGAGCTTTCAGTGAATCAGTAATAGAAGCAACTTCCTTAAGGTATTTTACGTAGAGCTGCCAAAAAACCCATCAGAATAAATTAATTAAAACACAGCAAAACGAGATACCTTATCGCCACCTGACAGAAAAGGGCCATGATAAACACACTTGTCTATGATGTGAATGTCGTGCTTAGATGGGTGCAGGGCACAGTCCATACGACTGTGTGTGGCGGCTCTGACCGAACGTGACACCTTATGCGGCAAGTGTTAGAAGCAGAGATGGGATGCTCAGTAGGACCCATCCTGGGTGAGAAGGTAGGAATCCTCGGTGCAGGTGCAGGACTGTGGGAGGGACTGAATGAAACCCGAGTATGTGGAAGGAAGGGATCTTGCTAAGTCAATAATTTTATAACCTCTGTGGCCCCCCAAGCCTTACTTTACATGCATTACTTTACATGCATTGCCTCATGAATCCTCCTAGTGCCGGTGACTGTAAGGTCAGCACTGTCAGCCACTTCAGAGATGAAGAGTGTGGTCAAGAGACATGCACATGGTGAGCCAATGTGAGGTTCAGGACTCGGGTCTCTTTCTGGTTGTCCTTCTACTAGAACTTAGGGTTTTCATGTAACTCATGCAAATTAATTCACGGCTTGCGTCTCATGGCAACTGTCTGGCAGATTTCAGCTAAAAGCAGATTTTAACATTAGACCAAGCCACAAAAACAAATTTCTAGATTAAATTCTCTGTAGGAAGATTTGGGTCCCGAATCCTTGTTCTTTGGCTCCTGATGTGCGTGACAAGACGAAGCTCAAATGCAGCCGTTTGTTATTTCCCCCGTCCCTAGGAAAATCGGCCTTACCTTGTCTTTAACATCCAAAGGGCATTTGTTCTCATGGAGAAATTTCAAGGTGTCCACGTGGCCGTGCCGAGAGGCCCAGTAGATGGCATTGGATCCACCCTGTGCAGAAACCAGCGTGCAGTCACACTTCCAGAGCCGAGGGATCTGAATGCACGTCACTCAGACACACTCTACTCCCCTTCCTCCGTGACGGCAAACTCCACAGAAGCACCTTCCATGGGGAACAACCTCCCCTCCCCCCTCCCCCCCCATTTCATTTATTTTTGCATAGGGATCGAGGTCATGTGAAATGCTAACATTCCAAGGAGCTGGGCGGGAGGGGGGGGGGGTTCGGGGATGAGGGAGCTCTGTGTATTATCTTCGCAGATTTTTTTGGCAACTCTAGAATTATATCAAAATAAAAAGTTGTTTCTCTTTTCTTAAAACCTTCACTTGAACCTCTGGTTGGAAGTCCCTATATTGTCAAGGGCCGGATCTAGTCCTTTTACAGCTCTGTTGAAAGTCTTTGGAAGAGGAGGACAGATCCATTACAATGACTATTAGCTGTTAATCAATGTGCCTACACTTCCAATGCGATTTACACCTCAAAGCATATCATCCTTCCCTGTGGCCCTAATAAACCAGCAGGCAAATGCATTTCTGGTGAGACGAATTAGACAATGAAAACTTTCCCAACTGTGACATCTTACAATAACACTGTTTAGTAAGTGATCAGTGAGGAGAAACATCTAGGGTAGTGAACAAGGAATGGCTGATACCCAAAAACAGAGCCCAGAGAAAGATCAATGTTTTCCTCTTGCTTTACAACACCTGTTAGCTTGGACCAGGCTACTTCAGCAATTCAGCTTCCCTTGTAGGAAACTGAAGTAGAGATACATGTTATTTTCTCTGTTACCTCTAAGATCAGAGGCATTTGGGAATACTTAAAAAATTAATTTATTTGCAATAAGACAGAATGATACCTTATCCTGGACATCGATTCTTGAGCCTCTTTTAATAAGCAACTGTAGCATTTGAATGTTCCCACAGCCAGCAGCAATAAGTAACGGAGGCGTCCCATGCTGGAATAGGCAAGACAACAAAACAAAACTATTTTTCAGGTTTGGTAGGAAAAAAAATGCACGAATTATCATTGCTATCCCACACACCTTCCTGTCTCAACAGGTGCGTGAGGACTGCTACATAACAGGAACAGAGGACAGTCAGAACACAGCATGCTTCCTCTTTTGGTTTCACAATCAAAAGGTAACATTTTCATTTGTGGGATGAGTCCTTTAAATTTTCATGGTTAGCCCTAGCTGGTTTGGCTCAGTGGATAGAGCGTTGGCCTGAGAACTGAAGGGTCCTGGGTTTGATTCTGATCAAGGGCACATGCCTGGGTTGCGAGCTCGATCCCCAGTAGGGGGCGTGCAGGAGGCAGCCGATCAATGATTCTCTCTCATCATTGATGTTTCTATCTCTCTCTCTTTCCCTCTTCCTTCTCTGAAATCAATAAACATATTTTTAAAAAATAAATGTTCATGGTTAGAGGTGTAATTGGTGCATGTGGAATGGCCTTGCATGAAGAAAGGCACTGAATGCAAAAAGACCTTATGTCTAAGTCATTTCACTCTCTACACAGAAGTGAGCTTTTCCACAGTATGGAGCTTGCAAATAGAAGGGAGAAGGAGGAAGCAGACAGGGTCTCTCCCCCTGGGACTTGGAGGTGCATAGTCCCATGACCCCCCCCCCCCCCGCCGCCATTATCCCTGATAGAACAGGATCAGACCTTGTTGGGTTGGTTAACATCATAGTTGGACAATGAGCCCAGGAGGTGCTGCAGGCCTGGGACATTGTCATCGTTGATGGCATGGATGATGGCTTTCATCACAAAGGAGTCTTCCTCATCCTTGAGAGAGACAACAAAGAGCGTGTTCTAACATGTCCTGGGATTCGCAGGATATTGAGATGAATGAGAACCCAAGGTCTGAGAGGAAGAAGTCTTCCCACCTGGAGTTCCTACACGGCCTAGGTTCCTCTTCTACCTTAAACTTTTCTTGCAATAAATGTCATTTCTCCCAACCGATTATTCAGGATGATTTTAATGTATAATATTCAATCATTCTCATTATCTTATATTAATAGTTTTATCTTTCCTTTGGACCCACAATTTCTAAATCCAGCCTTCTGCCTCCTTCCTCTCCCTTCTTCTACCTTGCTTTTCTCCCATTTCTTTTTCTTTTTAACATATACAATCTCTTTTCACACCACAAGGCTAGAGCTTGAGCCTCAGGGAAACTAGTACTAACTTTGTGGGGGGAGGTGGGAATGAAAGAGCTGGTGTGTGCTGATGTGTGATCCTGCCCTTGGAATCCCCAGATTCCACTCAGGAAACGCCGACTATTCAGTTACAGGAGTGGCCTGGTTCCCACAGAATCACCCTTTCTGCCTTTCCTGGAGTTCCCTTTACCTCCAGGGTTAACAAAGCCCTGTTGTCTGACTGTCAGAGCAAAGTCTTGTTGAATTTAAATATGTCTCGTCATATCTGAAGAGTCAATCTGTGATTAGGTTTCAGTATGGATTAAAGGGAAAAAATTATGGAGTTGTTCTCAAGGGCTTTGGACAGTCAGTACAATGCTAACAAAGCAAGTGGGTTTAGCCTTCTGGTCTACCACAAACTACATCAGCAAGCCCTACTGCTTTTCCCCTGATTTTGTGGGGAGTGTGAGTGTGTGTTCAGGGGGAGGATTATCTGGCCCTTTTGTATACTACAACCCAAGAGTCTCCCAGGTCAGTGGCAATAGAAGGCTCTCATTTCAGTTTAATAAAAATCAAAATGAGCTCTTCCCTCTTCTACTGACCAGCGTCTCTTTTATCAAACTGTGACTGTGGGAGGAGGTGGGTGGCAGTGTTAGAGGTAATGGGAGTAGGTATAGTGCCAATCAAAACACAGAAAAAAGGACGAAGAAGCAACAAAGTACATACATCAGCCATCCCAACTCCCTAACCTGAGACGAGGAAGGGTAAGTCTGACATTTACATGACTTCAGGTTTTCTGAGTTGTCGAACAAATCAAACAACCTAGATATGCTGGTAGAGGGTTACGGAAACATTTCTATACCTAGTGCTAAGAAAGAACCTCACCAAGGCAAACAAGTTTGCTTACCAGAGTATCGTCGCTTCTGGCAACACTCATGTTACTTCTGGACAAGAACGACCTGGATAATCTTTGGCACAGTGATATCAAGCGAACTGATTGCTTAAAAAAAGAAAAAGAAAAAAGAAAAAAAAGAGGATAAATAAAGGCAGGGGGAGAGGAGGAGAGAGAGAGCTTATGCAACAATACTCAAATCAGTGCAAGTGACAGTCTCTGAGATAGCATTCACTGCTGATAGCATGCATTCTCGGGGGCAGGCATCCCACGCATAGGTTGGATTGTATTTGCTTAAAGAATAATTCTACAGGTCTTAGACATCAAGACAATAGGATAGAGAGAAAGTCTCCTTCTTCATTTCATTATTAAACTACAAAACTGGATGCCCTACATCCCTTTTCCTCTCGATATGTTGTTCTTGATTCTTTGAGGAATTAGCTCTTACCCTAGCAAAACCCCTGCACATCCCCCCTCAGAGAAGCAGAGTATGCAAGGGTCTTGCCCTGTGTCCTTGGTCCCAGGCAAGCTGGTAATGGTAGACAATGTGACTATCAAAACTCATACAATTGTTGGAAATGCACAAGAAATAGAATCAGCAAATCCCTCCATGTCAAATAATCTTACTTTCCATTTTTTCCGGGCTGCAAACTTCTTGAATTTCTCCATGTTTACTGCTGATGCTTTTCTACTAAGTGCTTGTTGGGTATCTTTAGGCTAAAATGAAAGTCCAAGAAAATATTTACAGCTTTTAAATTACAGAAATGTGTTACATGACAATTTTTTGAAACCTCTCATTATTTGGAGTACTTGCTTACACATTTACCTTGCTAGAATAACAAAACATATTCAAATAAAATGCAGGATCTAGGAACCTAGTCGGCAGAGGCTAACGCTTGTGGCTAAGGATTTGCTACAATCTACAAAGACTGGATGTTGGGGCCTTAGCTGGTTTTGCTCAGTGGATAGAGCATTGAGCCTGTGGACTGTAGGGTCCCAGGTTCAATTCTGGTCAAGGGCATATGCCTAGGTTGTGGCCTCGATCCCCAGTGGGGGGCATGCAGGAGGCAGCAGATCAATGATTCTCTCTCATCATTGATGTTTCTATCTCTCTCCCTCTCCCTCTCCCTTCTTCTCTGAAATATATTGGATAATATATATGGGTGCTGGGG
Organism: Myotis lucifugus; assembly: GCF_000147115.1. Lineage (NCBI taxonomy): Eukaryota > Metazoa > Chordata > Mammalia > Chiroptera > Vespertilionidae > Myotis > Myotis lucifugus. Next base: position 42,948 of record NW_005872208.1, read on the forward strand.
AAAAGTTGCAAAGTTGAGCTTGGGCCAAGCTGAATTACAACTTTTCATAAAAAAGTCTGGGAGTGGCAAGATGCATGGTGAGGCCATGTTCTGAGGCATTTGAACTTGAACATCAAGTAATTTAGAGCTCGGAGGGACCTCAGAGGTCAGTGAATTAAGCCTGTCTGACAGCATTAGCATGCCTTCCGTTGCACCTTTTTTCAGGAAGCCATGTAGCTCTGCCTCTGAGAGAGACACCATTGCCTTCTAGCCACTGTCTGGGCCTGGTACAGGCAAAGAGTTCTCTAGCTGCACCAGACCTGCTTTTGTAATGCAAGTCATGGCATCACAACCTGCTCTTGGTTCCACGATTTTATTCTGGAACTGCCATGTTCCCCCACCCTCAGGCCTTTCTGTTCTTGCTGAAGGAACCTCAGGTCTTTTGTGTGTGGAATTTCTATCAGAGTTTATTTGAACCAAACTGTTGCCAGGGAGCAAGATTTCAAATGCTTTGGGGAATGACATTTTCAGTTTCTTTTATGCATCTGAAATTAGGGAGGGAACGTAAAGAAGATTATAGGATGATGGGTGAAAGCAAGGTGGGGATCGGATTACAGGAGAGTTAACAAGATTATGTGCTCTCTTGAAGGTGGTTATCCCTTATTTCAAAGGTGTGTTAACATAGATACACCGTAAACAACGGACCCCTGTCCATTGCTTCAGGAAAGATAAACCTCTTATTAAAAAAGTTTTATGCCTCGGGCTTGACTACCCACTATGACCCATGACCTGCCCAGTTAGAAATTTATAATCAGATCGCTCTGTGAGGTTACTTTCCATAGGACCCCTTTTCATCCACAGCAACTTCAATTATTTAATCTAAATGCCCGAAGGTGTCAGGCAGGCAATATAAAGGTGTAATATGCAAGGAGGTGGCCATAGGCCCTGGCCGAAAGGCCTCCTGGAATGAGGGCTCAGTTTGAGTAGACTTGACCTTCAGATCCCTTTACAATCTTGCGTTAGGATAGCTTTCTCGTCTCCTACTCTTATCTGCTAGTTGTGTTAAAATATGGCACCAAAAGCAAACACAACTCTCCAGAAGTGTCCTGTGGTTAGAACCCACAGAATTAGTTATGCCCTGGAACACACCAATTTCAGGAGGCCCTTTAATACCCAAACCAGTCACCAAAGGCAGCTTACCTTGATCCAGGGGTGCTGCAAACTATCTTGAATGGTCATTCTCTTCCTTTGTGGGGAGAGAAGAAAGAAAGAAAAAAATGCTGTGACCACAGAAGCAAACACTAGGTTGTTTCCATGCCGGCTGGGCCTACAAAACAGATGTTCTAGAAAATGAAGTTTGGGGCTTGCTTCATGGAAGAGAGTCGAGAAAAAAGTACGCCTGTGTCATGATTTCACTGTGCCTGCAGGACTGACTGAACAGGTACACAGGAGCCTGCATTTCCTGGTTTCACATGGCATGCTTCCCCCTTCGAGGAGCAAACAACCAGGGTCTCCTAGGTGTGGCCTCGTGCACAGGACAGGGGCAAACCCTTGTCGAGCGGAGGCCACGGCTGAGCACTTTTCGGGAACAGTGGACACTCACTTTGGATCCTTGACGAGCAGTCTTCTTATGAAATCTTTGGCGAGGGCACTGGTATTACTGAAGTATTCTTCTTCAAATTCGTAGTTGACAGCGGATACATTTGCTAACGTCTCTTGCTTAGTGTCTCCGAGAAATGGCGAGGCCCCACTTAGGCTGTTGATAAAGTGGGGCACAGAGCATGAACAGTTACCTCTTGTGTTGTCATTTCGTTCCCATAATACCTGATAAGGGGGGCGAGGAGTAAGATTATAATGTGGTGCTTGGGCAATCGTTTTAGAATTCCATTTAATTGTCAGGCACGAAGGCTTCGGCTTAATGCAAAGGATGCATTTAAAAAGTTAATCTGGAACAGCATCTAGTAGTTTACAAAAAACCTCTAGCCTGTTCCCTCAGTGATGGACAGACATGCTTTCTTCCAGTGATTATGCTGCAGTTTCTGATGACTCACTTCAAAGTCGGAGAAAATGTTTAATTAGTATAAACTAAGCGTGTTCTGGGGGTGTAAAATGAATGTTTACATAAAGAGCATGCATAAGCTGAAGAGATCAACATGACTGCTTAATAAAACATATGGTCTCCAAGAAAGAGGGAGAGAATACAAGTTGTGGGTTCTGGTACTTACAGAATATAGGTGATTACTCCAATACTCCTAGACACGAAACAGAAACAAAAACGAATGTCAGAATAATAGTAAATTAAATCAGAAAGATGACAACATCAAGGATGCACTGCTTACCACATATCTGCCTCGAGACCAAGAGGTTCATAGTTGACTATCTCAGGAGCTAAGAGGAAAGAAATGCACATTGAGAGAGACAGTTTCAGAAGGAAGCAAACCAACAGATCGTATTTTCATGTATAAACCGGACACATGTACCAAGGAAATGATGCTGCAGCCGGGGAAATTCTGCCAACATAATGCTTATGAGAACTAAGTGACCACAGGAGCAAAGAAACTTACCAACAAATTCTGGTGTTCCAAATATGTTTTTGAATTCATTTCCAAAGTCAATTTTATGGGCCAGCCCAAAGTCGATGATCTTGATCCGAGGTTTGGGAACATTTCTATCCAAAAGCATTATGTTTTCAGGCTTAAAAAAAAAAGAAAAAAAGAAATAGTGCTGCAGCGATATAGTAACCAAAAGGTGGAAAAAGATCCAATGTCCACCAACAGAGGAATGGATAAACAAAATGTGGTAGATAACAGAATGGAATATTTATTCAGCCTCAGAAAGGCAGTCAAGTCTGAAACTTGTTACAACATGGAAGAACCTTGAAGGGCATTATGCTAACTGAAATAAGCCAGATAAAACAGGATAACTATTATATGATTCCACTTATATGAAGTACCCGGAATGGGCAAATTCAAGGAGTCAGAAAGTAGAATGGTGGTGGTGAGAAGATGGGGTTGGGGGAAAGGATGGGGAGTTATTGTTTAATGGGCACATAGTTTCAGGGTGGGAAGATCAGTAAGTTCTAGAAGTAGATGGTGGTGATGGTTGCACAACCAGGTGGCTATACTGATGCCACTGAACTGCATACTTAAAAATGGTTAGAATGGTATAAATTATATGTTATCTTTATTTTACCACAATAAAAAAATATAGCAGCTAAGCTATGCTATACTCAGGTAAGGTGGCTGAATAACTCTTCCTCTCCCCTGAAAAAACAACTGAAAAACAGGCATAAAGGGTACTTGCAACAGAACACCAGGAAAAATAAATGTTCTGGTTTAGGTTCTCCCAGGAGTAGACCTGGGACATTTGGGGGCATGTGGCTTATGTGGGAGCCACTTGGTAGAGGAATGGGGAGACAGGAAATGGAAGGAAGCCGATACAAGGCATCTTATCAAGTTAGGGGTGACTGGAGTGTGACCCCTTTGAGGAACTTGGGGAGAAAAAGTAGCACTCAGAGTTTTCCAAATAAAACAGGAGGGAAGGAGGGAGTTTGGGGGTTTACTGACCATCTCGCCATTCTTTGTTGCTAAGAGCTGTGCCTATGGGCATTTACTTTTTTTTTTTACTATATTTTTATTGATTTCAGAGAGGAAGGGGGAGGGAGAGAGTGAGAGAAACATCAATGATGAGAGCGAATCATTGATTGGCTGTCTCCTGCATGACCCCCTCTGGGGACTGAGCTTACAACCTGGGCATGTGCCCTCCTTGACTGGAACTGAACCTGGGACCCTTCAGTCCACAGGCCAACACTCTATCCACTGAGCCAAACCGGCTAGGGCAGCATTTACTCTTTAGCATTGCCAGCTCCCAGGGCCAGAAACCAGAGGTCAAGCAGAGAGCCATAGGTGTTTGCAACAGCAGTCTTTGGGGTGTGCCTTAGTGAGTGTCGCGGGGATAGAGATGGGGTCTTCATAGCTTTGCTATAATAGCATGAAGAAAATCCTTCCTCTGCTATGGTCCTATCCTAGCTCCAATGATCTAAACCATTCACTTGGCAATCGATCACATGCTACTTTGCACTTGAATCTAAACATTGACATTGTCACTTCCTGTGGCTCAAGGGTGTCTTACCTTCCCAAAGAGACCATGACCTCTGTGACTGTTGGGAGTATGACATTAGATCCCATAATGCCCTGCCTCTAGCCAGGTATGACCCCACTAAGCCAATCTCAGAATTTGGCTTGATTGATTGCCGGTGACAGAGTCAGACCCATAAGCCTTTTTGCATCAAGAGGAAGAGTAGACATTGAGGCTCTATCTTCCATGCCCTGCAGCCACCGGGGGATGGAGACTGGGAAGCCAGTGGGCACTCCCAGCTGAAAATGTCCTACCACCATCAGCAGCTCTGTTGCTGTTGAGATCTGGCTGATGAGACCTCTTGATTCTTCTCCAGAGATTCTCAAATGTAATCATTAATCTTAAGCCTCTATTCCACATAAAGTTAGAAATCACTGCAGAAGGCATGCATTATACACTGGCTGATTTACACTGATAATTCCATTTGTTATACCCACAGGAACGACAAGTATCTCTTTCAAGTGCTTCCATTTTTTTCTTAGCAAACAAACAACCAATGCTGTGGTTTTCATCAGCTTCTCTCTGACTAACACTCAGCAACGTACCTTAAGATCAAAGTGGGCAATCTGGAGGGAGTGCAGGTAGTAAACACCATTAAGAATTTGTTTGAGAAATTCAGTTGCTTCCTCTTCAGTCAAAGATTCCTTTTCAGCTAAGAAGTCAAACAGCTCGCCACCTGCAACACTGGAAATCAAGAAGCAGAGGTTACTGATGACAGTTCTGTTTCATAGTTGATGTGTTCTCTCACAGGCTATCGGCACATTCAAATTTCAGGCCAGAGAACAGCATAAGGATGTGCTAAGCACGGAATCAGAATTCTCACTGGATGAGACATCTGCATTCAGGTACATTTGTGCTCAAAAGCACTTGGGTACCATTTTCCTAATGGCACTATGTTCACAAATGAGGGAGGAAGCAGAGACATGATGGGGGTGGGGATCAATGGATCCTTAAAACATTTTAATTAAACGTATTTGGAGATGAAGTCACAACTCCCTGACTAAGAAACAAAACAACAACTTTGTACAGAATTTATTAAAAATCCATCTTCCTAGCTCAATCAGAGGGTACCTGGAAAGTTCATATTCCATATGTCAACCAATGTTTTAAACCCCAAATCACAGTACATAGATTGACAAGGATTTTTTTCTTTTGTATTTGTTTATTGGCAAATCCCTCTATGTTTATATAAGTCACATTTAGTAATGAATTTAACAAATACCCTAAGTAATAAGAATAAACTTACACAAAATTGAAATGCACATGGCTGTTGGGGATTTATTTAATCAATCTCCCTGGCCAGACTGTAAGGCCCTGAAGGGTAGAGATCAGCTCCAGCTGTTGGCCCACATCTGTCCCCACCTTCCTGAACAGTGCCCACCACATAGCAAGAACTCAAAACTTTTTTATCAAGTGGATAAAAGAGCAAACTCCCCTGATTAATGGCAAATAAAAGGGAACTTTTAATAAGAGTGCTTATAAATTAATGTTTAGCATTTAACTATACATTCACAACATAATAATTAACTGCAATTATGCATATAACTGCTGTGTTCATTATCTTTCTTTCAGCAAGACAGCTCCATGAACACCATACCTATATTGACAACAGGGTGCTCACGGGATTAAACAATAGGACAGAAAAAGCTGTTTTCTTAAAGAAAAGTTTCAGAGTCCTCTGTCCAAGTCAGTGTCTTCCTTAGCCTGGTCCATGGCCCATAGGATGGGAAGTGTTTGGGGCGTTTTGACAATGCAGATTCTGGGCCTCACTTCCAAACTGCTGCCTGAGAGTTCCTAAGAGTGGGGATCAGGAAATGCAGCAGCATTTTGAACAAACACCCCGGGTAACTTAGCACATTAAAAACAGGGACCCCTTTTCAAAGTCTTAATTACCTGCCTCTGCGGCATGGCCACCCTCTGATGTTTAACTTCCGGATGTTTACCCAGAGGGCGAGGTGACTTCTCCACCCTGGGGCCGGAGCAGAGGGCTCTGGCAGATCTGCGATGGCTGCCCTCTCCTCTCCACAGTGAGGACCAGCAGACCCCGGGGGGCAGAGGCCTGCAGTTGGCCACACTGGCCGGGTAGCGGCCTTCCTGTCTGCAGCCTCTCAGCCTGGCTGCCCTCTCCTCCCCACAGTGCATGGCTCCCACTCAACTCCACGAACCCTCCACTTCTCACTTCTCTGTGTTCTTATTCCTCTTAAAACCAACAATAATGTCCTGGCTGGGTGGCTCAGTGGTTAAGGGTGGATCTATGAACCAGGAGGTCACAGTTCGATTCCAGGTCAGGGCACATGCCCGGGTTTCGGGCTCGATCCTCAGTGTGGGGCATGTAGGGGGCAGCTGATCAATGATTCTCTCTCATCATTGATGTTTCTGTCTCTCTCTCTCCCTCTCCATTCCTCTCTGAAATTAATAAAATATATTTTAAAAAATGTATATATATACACACACACACATATACATACATACATACATATATGTATAAAGAACCAATTATAATGGAGAGGGAATCCTTCAACCACAGGGAACAAAAAGGAGGAAAAATGGTAAACTGTCAACCGACCGCTGCTGAGGCAGATGCTGCATCCTGTTTGCCTCGGTGCCCTCTGCCGTTGGAGCCACAGAGGGCTGCTCCGTGGGAGGCTGGCCCACAGTTGGCACATCCGGCTGAAATCTTAACTCTGCAGCCAGAGGTTATTCCTTCTCTCTGAGCCTCATTTTCTCATCAAATGGGAATAATAGGGCCTCTTAGTTTTAGGGCTTTGAGGATAAAGATAGTAAATATACATAAAGCAACTGGCAGGCAGGTCTGGCAGGAGTTGAGGCCCAGAAAGCAGAACTGGTGCCCTTACAAAGGAAGGAAAGCCCTTTCCTACAGAACACCACCCCTCCCCCCAGGCTTCCCCATGAGAGTCCCCGCCCTGCTTCCTCCCTCTCCCAGCTCCAGTCCATGGGTGTGGCCAGATGGCTGCACCCCCGGAGGGGTTCTCCAGGGACGGTGGTGCCCAGTCCCAGCTTCTCTTTCTGTCCCCCTCCAGGGCCTTCCGCACTCCCCCTGCTCACACAGGCTGCTGGTTCCTGACATGGAGAAACAGCTGGGGTTTGGCTGCCCGGAGCTGGGGAGAATCTTTGAGCTCCTGAACAGCTTGGTACAGGGAGGAGGCCCAAGTCCTTCCTAGGAACCCCACTGCTGTCCCAGGCCAAGTCTTAGCACTAATTTTTCAGCTGGAGTGGCCATCTCATACTCTCCCATTCAGTCTTCTTTTTTTTAAAAAATTATACTTATTGATTTAAAAGAGGGAGAGAGAGAAACATCAATGATGAGAGAGAATCATTGATCGGCTGTATCCTGCATGCCCCCTACTGGGGATCGAGCCCGCAACCTGGACATGGGCCCTTGACTGGAATTGAACCTGGGATCCTTCAGTCCTCAAGCTGACGCTCTACCTACTGAGCCAAACCGGCTCGGTCCCCCTATTCAGTCTTCTTGTGCTGAGCAACTCACCTCCAAGGTGCTTCCTGACCACAGAAGTGAGAACCAGAACAACCCTGGAGCCCCCAGGTAAGGGACCAGCCCGAAGGGGGGCAGGGTCTGACAGGACTGAGGAAGGAGGCACGGGCCATCTCCAGCTTTCTCCTCTACCCCGCTCGCAGGTCCTGTTCAGATATCCTGCTGTTCACGACGAGGTCCACACCGTCTCTTGTCCAGGAAGCCAAGTCATGCAGCTGGACATCAGGAGGGTGAGGGAGCCCAGCTCACTAGGCCCGGACCCATCCCTGGTTTCCTGCTGCCTGAAGGCCCTACATACACATGCATCCTCCTCACACCCCTACGGGAAGGCAGATGTCTCCACCATGAGTCTCTACTTACAAAATCTCTAGTCATTAATCAAAGTGATTGGAAGGAAGTGATTTCAGCCAAGGTTGGGGAGCATGACAAGCATCGTTTGGCAGTTTACTGTCCCCCCTGCCCCCATCTCAGAAGGTAGAAAGTGACCTGAAGGTTCTTTCACGTAGGCACTTTCACACGCATGCTCAGAACCAGAACTCAAAGGCTGAAGAGCAGAATAATGTTAACAAGGGATCAGTCAAACCCTGGCACTTCCACTCTTTGTTCCAAATTTTACATTTTGCTTAAGAGAAGGAAGATTGAAGGAGAGATGAGCAATCTATGCAGCAAATTTAGAAAATCTTACCTCCTTTATTAGGTCTTTGAGTCAGAGTGTTTTAAATTATAGCATTATTATGGAAATTACGTGAAATGAATGCTAATGAGCACTGGCTGCTTTCTCCCAGAGAGAGCTGGGAAATGTGAAGGTTCCCTCTCCTCCCATTCCTTCCCCTCCCACCAATGCCTCTCCTAAAAGCGATCCCTAACAGAATGTAATTAGGATACATTACTGCTTTAAAAACAAAGTGGGCCTTCAGAGTTACATAAGAGAAACGATCACAGGATTCCAATTTCTAAAACAAAACACTATTTGGGGTTCCTAACGCTTCCTAGAAATTATGCAAGACTTAACAGGACTTGATGCTGGGACTGCGTCTGATCATAAGGCAGGATAGTAAGGAGCTGGGGAGATTCCTTGACAAGTGGAATAAGAGACAATATAGTTAAAGGAGGCCAAACAATCTGAGCAATTTACAGCCAGCTAATGAATCACAAGGTTTTATCGTTCCCACCCAAGGAACAAATGGTTTACACATTCCAGACTGCCTGGGGGCAGACTGGCCTGGGTCCTGGTTCCTCTTGGATGATGTTCTTTAAAATGAAACTAACCAGAAAATAACCCCTGACACCTCTATACCCAGCAGAGGGCCCCAAGGAGGACCAGGGGGCAGCAGAGACATTAGGTTTAAGAATATGGATCCCTTGCCTGGCCCTCGAGCATTGACCTATGAATTAGAAGGTCATGGTTCGATTCCGGTCAGGGCACATGCCCAGGTTGTGGGCTCAATTCCTATTGTGGGGTAAGCAGGAGGCAGCTGATCAATGATTCTTTCTCATCTATCTATCTATCTATCTATCTATCTACCTATCTATCTCTTCATCTCTCAAATCAATACAAAAATATTAAGAAAAAAGAATATGTATCCGAGTCACTGTCACTGTTTGAGGGAGAGCCAGCCAACCTGTGACATCCACATTAGACTTTGAGCAAGTGAGAAATAAATCCTATCATGTTAAGCCACTGAGATTTTGTGGTTGTGTTTCATCTGCTCTAAATACAAATTTATTTAATCGGAAGTGATAATACAGTACATTTTAAACATTAAAATTAAAGGAAAGCATCCAGTGCAATGCACAAAGCACACTCATTTTTTTTTTCTTATCTCTTAAGGTTTCTATGGGTCAGGAGTCCAGAACGGGTTGGCTGGGCAGCTCTGGCACAGGGTCTGTCTTTGTCATGGGGGTACAATCAGAGAGTGGCTGAAGTAGAAACTGCAGAACTGCTGGAGCATCTGGGATCTGTCTGGGCCCCTCTCTCCAGGTAGTTTCATGTCTCCGTGTGGTCTCCATTTGAGCTAGTTGGGCTTCCTCACAGCATGGCAGACTCAATGCAAGTGGACCATTTACATGGCAATCCAAGGCTCCAGGGCAAGAGTTCCAGCAAGCAGGGCAGAAGCTGCCTCAGAAGTCACACAGCATCAGAGTGAGTCATAAACTCATCCAGATTCAAAGAAAAGGGATTTAGACTCCATCCGCTTGATGGAGGAGTTTCCAGAGTCTATCTAGACCAGCCGTGACAAACTACGGCCCACGGCCGGATCCGGCCCGTTTGAAATGGATAAAACTAAAAAAAAAAAAAAA
>NW_005872208.1:53432-88112 GCF_000147115.1 Myotis lucifugus
CTCACAGGCTGCAAACCAAATGTTACAGGATGGCTAAAGCAACTCGGGAGGAGGGAGATAATTGGAAACCGATAGTTTTTGTTAGTCTTGCTTTCCAGTTCTCCCACGAAGGAAGGGTTCGTTCACGCACTGTGTAAAAACCTTTAAATTCAGGTCAGAAAAACGTGGGTGAGAAGTGCAGAGCTGCTGTAGTCTTGAAGGAATCCCTCAACCCTTTGAGATGGTTCTTCCTTTAAACATAACCATCTTGGTGGCTGTGATGTGCCGGGCGAGGGGAGGAAGTCCTCTCAACTTCTTGGCTCTGCCTCTAAGTAAACCCAAACTTGAAACTAGTGCCCCATTGTCCTCCCCGTGTGCTGACCGTTCTATCTCGTTAATCTTGGGGAAGTCCTGGAGGGTTTTCACATTCTCACCTCTCCAGTTCTCATTTACATTCCTCGGGTAACTGAGGACTTTGCAGAATTTAAAGGGAAAGATGAGGCCTAATACCCTCCTCTTCCCATTTGTGACATAGGTGTGACTTTAAGGTCCGAAGTAGACTGGGGGTTTGGGAACAGCATTCGTTGCTTATCTAAATTACACAGAAAATATCAAAGGAATTCCTAACCTTCACACTTTCTTTGGATCCAAACTGCAAGCTGTCTGTGAAAATACATGTTCTGTCTGTTTCACCTAAAATTCAGTAACAACTTAAAAGGAGTTCTGGGGATTCTCACAGGAAAGAAAGCCTGGCACTCGCGGGGGAAGTGATCTTTCATTTCCATGTTACCCTGGGAGGCTGTGCAAAAAGCAGGCAGGAGCCTTCTGAACGTTTCTAGAATGAAACCCCTAAGGGAAGAACATCGTTCAAAGGGTAAAGGCGTTGGAGGCAGGCATTCTGGGTTTCAGTCTGCCCTGTGACTCAGATGGGTTAAGTTTCTTTCTGCGGCACCGTTGCTTTGCCTGCAGAATGGGGGATATTAATGCCTACTGTTCACCATTACTTCTGGGGGCTGGGGATAAAATACGAGTGTCGGACACAAGGTAAGTGCCTTAACTTCTCTTGGCCACAGGCAACGGGATAGAAAAACCCTTGAAGCTACTGTCTGTGCTGCTCTCTGTTCCAGATGCTGGCTAATGGCGGCAGATGTGCTGTCGTGTTAACAATGGAATGAGGCCACGCACGCCTGTGCTTAAATAGTAGGGTTTTCCTGAAATGGGTGGACATTCCTGGGGCCAAACACCTGGGGGAGAGGGGGGTACCAGGATATGTAATAGGTGAGCTGGAAGCTGGGCCTTGGCTCCCGGGGAGAGAGAACACCTCTCTCTGTGTCTTTCCTTGAATCTGGCCATAGAGGAATCTAGATGTGCTGAGAGCCGCCAGAGAGGGGGAGGGGAGTGGGGAGAAAGGGCGCCTGGAGGGGGAAGGGGGCTGGGATTCAGCAGGAGGAAGTGCTGGCAACCCCAACCCAACAGCACCCATTTAAAGTGACTCTAGTTCCTTGTTAAATAAAGATGTATTTAACTGGTTTCTGTCCAGTCTCAATTGTGTAACAGCAGGAAATTAAAGTTCAATCTCCTTCTCCCCATGTGGCCCCACAGGCCAACCTGGAAGATCTGGGCTTACCCAGGGGGATGCGAATTCCCCCCTCCGTTCCATTTGGGGAGAATTGAACTTTAATTTGGTTTCTTAGAAATATTACACATGAAATACACGAATATGTTCTTCTTAAGAAAAACAAAAACATGCATACATAAAACTAAAGTCCCTCAGACTAGCTCCTCCTCCTCCCCAATCCTGGCCCTCTCCCCTCCCTACCGCCCTCAAAGTATATCCTAGCATGAACATGGTACACAGCCCTTCGGAACATTGTGTGTGTGTGTGTACTACACAGCACCGACTTATGGACATTTTAGAACACCAGTGGCATCAGACTATGCTCGCTCTTCTGCAGTATGCTCGCTCACCTCGCTCACCTCTGCAATGACCCTTGGTAGAGAGCTCTCTCGTCCTGCTTTCGCTGCTGCCTGATGTTCGTTGGGATGTCTAGATCAGAGTTTATCTAGCCATTATGTGTTTTCAATTTTCCACCATCACAGCAATGAGGCAATGACTTTTTGCTGTACCTGCTTCCTCTGAAGGTGTGAGAATTTTTCTCAGCCGGGGGATATACAGCCCCATATAGAATTTCTGGGTCCAAGGTTATGCTGGTTGTTACGTATTTAAGGAACGGGCTGCGTCAGCACAGCCTCTTGCTTGTTATCCTTAGTTTGGGCTAATCCGATGGGTGAAATAAACAGGGCACTGTTTTATCCTACATTCCCCCGCTTGGCAGAGAGACCAATACTCTTTCATCGGTTTATCGGCCGTTTGTATTTGAGTTGGTATAAACTGTCTGCCCACACCCTTTGCCCATTCTACTGGACTGTCACTGTTCTGAATTGATTGATGGATGCTCCTTACCTCCTCTCCATACTAAGCCTGGATCTCTTCTGTATCCCAAATGTTCTCTCCCATCTGTCACTTGCCTTTTAACGTTACTTAAAGTGATGTTTTGTTCAAACTTATCAATCTTTGCAGGAATCAAGATTTTCTAAACCCATGTGAGGACAATGAAATAGCAGGTGGAATTCGGCAACTCTGTGGTCCATGGCTTCATCTTCTTACTCTGCAGATATTGATGGCAGCTGCCTGAGTCCCGAGAGGCCAATGGGATGTCAACGCTTTTTCCAGCACCATGTTCCTTCCCAAGCCCTGTGTGTCTCTAGAGCGGGAGCCACCCGAGGGCAGCATGACAACTGGTGATGCCCCGAGCCCACTGCAGAGCCAATTACATGCATCTCGTCCCAACTCCACCTTGGTGACATCACATCAGGACTGGAAATGGGCCGTGGGGGGATTTGTATCATAGAAATAGACAAACATTACAAACCAGGGCTTTTCTTGCCTGGAGAACCTGTTGTTACTCATTGACCCTCACACCACTGGCCTACAGTGCCCTCGGCACAGCCACCTGCCTGCATACCGCTCAGCCGAGGGCCCTGTGCCTATCACGGACAGCTGTAGCCAGGAAACTTTCCTGTGTAGACCTGGAATCTGGCTCTGCTAACACAGATCCAGAGTCTGCCTCTAGAACAAACATTTTCTACAAGAAGATCTGTGGGCCATACCGTCTCTGTTGCAACTACTCGACTCCGCTCCACATTCTCCTTGGTGTTTTTTTCTTCTTCAGCCATTTAAAAATTGTTTTTCCCCAAGGACTATGCATACACAGGCAGCAGGCCCCGGCCCACTGGCTGTAGTTTGCCAAGCGATGCTCACAACCAACTCGGGCCACAGAACACAAGCCACTCGGCGACCCACACAATCACCCTCCCCACCTCTGAAGATGGTTCTCACACATCTCTGGGTCTCTTCTTCTCATGCCTCGGGTTCTGCACAGGTGAAGGGATTTAGGAATGTTTCTAGAATCTGCTTCCCTGGGCCTGGACTGTGGTGGGCAAGACATTACAGGCCCAGCGAAGGCGGGAAAAGGTACAGAAACCTGGGCTGAGGTCAGTCAGGGGCTCTGGCCAACTCAGGAATGCCACAGGGTCTAGCAGCAGCAGAGCACAGGGGACCTCTCCACACGTCAGCCGTGTGATCCCGGGCCCCAGACAGCCGCCCAGCTGATGCTGCAGGGAACAGAGATGAGCTGGCACATCGCAGATTCGTGATCAGAACAGATGACTGCTGCCATCTGAAGTCACTAAGCTTTGAAGTCGTTTGCTAAGCAGCAAAAGATAACCAGATCGGGGTTCAGAGCCCTGCCTCCTCGGGCTTTTGTGAAGATTAAATGTCTATAATGTGCTTAGCTCAATGCTTGGCGCATAAAAAGTCCTCAGTGAATGTAATTATTATTCAGAAAAAATACAGCGGCTTGAGTTCCCTTCCAGAGATAGGGGATATGTTTTACCTCATTATCTTAGGGGACTTGGTCCTCAGGACGTTTTCTGAAGAGGCTGCTTTTTGTGATTTCTTTATTAAGTGAAATAAAACGCAAAGCACTTAGCACAGCGTATGGCATATAGTAGTTGCTCAGGAAATGGCAAGAATCTGTCCGCTTTGATGCCCAGAAACTGTCACGAAAGCTCTAACTCGTCTCACACCTTCACTCCCAACCCACCCTGCAGCCCGCCATGTAAACACCGCTCCTGACAGTTCTGCCTGACCTTTACGCCCTCCAAGAACTAACAACTGTTATTTCAGTTCCTTGGCATCCAGGTGGACACGGGGCTGCCATGATTCAAAGGGGAGCCTGCTGTCACGGGCAAGAACATGGAATAAATGGAGAGTTGGTCTATATGTTTTTAGGGATGTACGCATTGTGCGTGAGGGACCAACGCTGTTAGGTCTGCCAGCTATGGCAAGAAAAGAAAGATTTTAGTCTTGTAAAACCATCCACATGGCAATAAGCTGGGATCCCCCAAAGGTCCCTAGCCTCAGAAATCTGGTTTTCTATTGTCATGAACCACGGACTAATCTGTGAAGCTGAATTAAAGTATGGTCTCTGTGGGGAGAGGGAGGAGGGAGAAGATTTCAAAGCAATCACTTTCATTCAAGATAAAAGAGCAGAATTAAGACTTTCTTTGAGTCCCAAGATGGAAACAGGATGCTGGATGGGTAAACAGAAAATGCATCATCTTTTGTCAATACCAGCAGGCACAGCATGACATGGACCAGCCACATTGCTCAGCTGCTGGGGAGGAAGCAGCAGTTGCGGACAAAGCATAATAAGAGGCTGTGCTCCAGTCCCCTCATAGGACTATCCAGCCCCCTCACTGGATGACTGCATGTTCAAATTCAGGGCCAAATGATGAAACTGCAGTTTGCTGAGGCAGATTTTCAAAAAGGAGGCTGCGGTTCTCAGCTAGACATGATACTAAAGGGGGAAAAAATCCCCCCCCCTTTTTTTAACTGAAGAAGCTTTATGTGGAATATAACGAGGCATTTATGCAACAAGCCGACAAACCAAAACCAGTTTCATTTCCCTCTTCCTCTTTCAGGGAACTGAATCTATGTGCCCTCTACCCACTGACTAGATCAAAATGATTGCAACTCTGGAAAATATGCTACTAGTTCAGAGACGTGGTTTGTTGAGCCAGCTCTCTGGAGAAGAAAACCTCGATGGTTGTTTTCTGGGTGATCAAGGCCTGCTGCTCAGGCAGCGGGGTGACATGTCACACCTACAGGATGTCTTATGTAGGTGGCCATCACACCTACGGTGGGTTAATGTGAGCCGCAGCCCTCCCACCCCCAACTCTGAGCACCTGCTCATTTTCTGATTCCCCACCTGCATTTTTGTTTCCATACTGAATAGAGAGAGAGGCGATGTGAGAAAGAGAAACGGATGGGGGAGGTAACATAAAAATATTCCAATGCATAAAATGAGTTTATAGCTTCCAGAAACCACCCCAGAAGCAAAAACAATGGAGTGAGTGCATCAATTCAGGAAGGGAAACAGGAGAAAAGCGTAAGACAGCAAGAATGAACCTGTGCAGAGCAGTGGCTCAATGTGCTTCCCAAATAATTCCATGAGACCAAAGGGTGCACTCAGAGAGAGGTGACAGGTGCAAGAGAGGGTGTCGGCAGCCAAGCGTGGATGTCCGGAGAACCGGGGTTTCTGGGTTACAGCGATGAGAAGCCTGGGATCTGGAACCACCCAGGCCTTGGTTCTGGGGGTGGTGGGGAAGGGGAAAGGGAGGGTAGAGAGGAAGAGCCAAAATGTCCACTCTGGAGAAATTATAAACTAATGCAGATGAGAAGAAAGCAGATGCTGGCGTGCCAGAAGGGGAACCCAGGGTGAGAGGGTCTGAGAAGTTTCGGGAGGCCAGAAGACGCAGAAATGCTGGGCAGAGGTGGCCCCAGGAATGGAGGAATCCTTGGCTGGGCTAGTTCAGGCAGGAATCTCACTAGAAAGGCCACTTATGGCCTTCCAGGCATGGTGCCCTACAGTTCAGCAGCTGAGCCTGCCAACTGGGTTACCAAAAAATGGGGTACAGATGTGCAGGGGTACAGAAGCCCGAGCCCTCAGGTGTCTGTATGGGGCTCAGAGGTGCCTGGCTGGACCTAGAGGTGGTCATCCCAGCCACGAATAACCTCATCCATTCACTCCAGTGCTCCGAACAAGTGACGTAACCAACAGGATGAGAAAATTTGTTAGAGACAGAGAAGGAGTGGAGAGACAAACTGGAGCCCCACCCCCAATCGGCCCAGGCAGAGTTCCTGAACTAAAGAAGGTCCTCACGAACAGGGTAATAAGAAACCTAACAGCCGGACCGACCACAGCCAACGCCAAGCCTCTTTCTACTTCCATGGCTTCAGTTCAAGTTCTGGAGACCCACAGACATAACGAGGCCAATCAAAAGTGGGGCACACGGGAAAGCTGGGGCAGCCAGACATCTCTTCGGCCTGGGCCATTATAACTGGTGCTAGAATAAAGGCCGTGGGAAGTAAACCAAGCTGGGAGAGCAAAGATGCAGGTTTTTCCAAAATCTATCTGTCTGGTCTAGGTGGAAACAAGGGAAGGCTATTATCTGGGGAAGCACAGGGACCTGCCCCTCCCACTGCTGACCGGGTTTGTTCTCCCTGAGCTCAAAGGGCTGAGATAAAGGCTGCTGGTTGTTGTTAAGAACCTGGAAATCCTGGATGAAAGACCCCTGGCCCATCAGATAGGAGCCCCAGCCAGCCTGAAGGACGCGTTCTTTGGCCACCCCTGAGATGTAGAAACCTGCAACTTAAAGAGGCACAGGGCAGAGTGGTCCTGCCCTTTAGTTTGGGATGAGCTTGAGAAGAAAGGAAGGTTGGAGGAGGAAGAGATGGAAAAGGTGAGCGAGCTGACATTCACTCATCAGGTGGTGAGGCTCGGAGATCACTTTGGCCACTGGCAGAAGATGGGGAGTCAGGCAGGGAAGGGGTATGGAGCGAGTACTTCCTACTGGCCACCTCAGGGAAGGGAACAGAAAGGAGAAGACTCCCTGAAACCCTGCTGTGTTGGAAGAGGAGGCCAGGAGGGGAGAGTCACCCCCACCAGAGGCCTCTAAGGTGGAGATGAGAAGAGAATGGGTCTCTTTTTCAATAGCACAGTCAGCCTGGGGCCATACCAGGGCTTGAGCAGGGTTGGCTCTATGTAGGAGACTCTAAGGCATTGGTTCTCAACCTCCTGGCCCTTTAAATACAGTTCCTCATGTTGTGACCCAACCATAAAATTATTTCGTTGCTACTGCATAACTGTAATGTTGCTACTGTTATGAATCGTCATGTAAATATCTGATATGCAGGATGGTCTTCGGCGACCCCTGTGAAAGGGTCGTTCGACCGCCAAAGGGGTCGCGACCCACAGGTTGAGAACCGCTGGTCTAATGGGCAAAGGTGACTTTGAGTGTCTGAAGAGCTCACCTTCTTTCTTTCCTTTCTTTCCTTTGCATAAATGTTTACTGAGTAGCTGCCATGTGATGGACATTATTATACTAGACGCCAAAGATAATCAGCAGCTTTAATTTTAGCCGCTGGCCTCTGATTGCCATTGTATCTAGCCTCTTACTGTCAGGCATATTGTAGGTTCTCAACTCCTGTCCCTCGGAATGCCATCAACTCTCCTCCTGTCCTACCCTCTGCCCACGCATGAGCCCAACTTAGACATTTGGTCTCACGTCTCACCCCTTTCAGGCCCAAAGTGGGCATTAGCTAAGATGACAAACTGCTCCGTTCTCAGGACAGAGGCTACTTTCAGCAGGTCACCGACGATGCAGACTTTGGCTTGTTTCCTCTTCACATCTCCACTGTCCTCACTCTGGAAAGCCCCTCACTGCTGCTCATCGGGACCTCTCATTGGTCTCCTTGACTGAATTCAACTTCAACCACTTTTATGGGGCACTGACGGCTGACTGTGTGCTAGCATTCATGCCCTCTTCTGGATGCTCGACATAGAAAGAGAAATAAGTGAAATGCCCTGGATAGCTTGGTCCATTACAGGAGGAAGAGATACAAACATTTAAAATACAGCGTGGTAAATTCTATAATGAGCACACTTCTATAAGGCGATGAAAACACACAGAAGAAAGGAACTAAACCCGTGTGAGCTGGGCTGTGACAGATGAGTAGCGATTCTCTGGGTAGACAAAGTATGGCATGCCAGGCAGAGGGTGCAGCATAAACAGTGGGTTGGGGGTGCCTAAGAAATGGCATAATCTGGTAAAGATGATTCTCTGTGGGTTGACCATGAAGGGCAGAGATGAAAGGGGTGGAGGAGAAGTGGTTGGATATAAGGAAAGAGCTGGACATTGGTACAAAGATCCTACGCTATTCTATTATGGCTCATGGGCCTCATTCTGTAGGCAGAAGGGCCAGAGATGTTTTCTAAAGCTTTATTATGATATAACTCACATACCATATAATTGACTCTTTTAAAGTATACATCCAGCCCTAGCTGGTTTGGCTCGGTGGATAGAGCGTTGGCCTGCGGACTGAAGGGTCCCAGGTTCGATTCCGGTCAAGGGCATATACCTTGGTTGCGGGCACATCCCCAGTAGGGGGTGTGCAGGAGGCAGCTGATCGATGTTTCTCTCTCATTGATGTTTCTAGCTCTCTATCCCTCTCCCTTCCTTTCTGTAGAAAATCAATAAAATATATATTTTTAAAAAATAAAGTATACATCCAATTCAATGGTTTTTAGTATACTCACAGAGTTGTGCAACTATCACCACAATCTAATTTTAGAATATTTTCATCATCCCCAAAGGAAACCTTGTGCCTATTAGTAGCCACTCCCCATTCTTCACCACCACTACCCACCCTGCCCTAGGACCACTAATCTACTTTCTGCCTCTATGGATTTGCCTATTCTGGACATTTCATATAATATGTGGTCTTTTGAGACTGGCTTCTTTCACTTAGCATAATGTCTTCAAGGTTCATCCATGTTGAAGTGTATATTAACGCCTCATTCTTTTTTGCTGCCAAATAATAGTCTGTTGGATCACTACACAACATTTTGTTGATCCATTCATCAGTTGATGGACATTGGGTTGCTTCCACTTTTTGGCTAGTGTGAAAAATGCTGCTATAAACTTCATGTATAAGTTTTTGTGTGGACATATATTTCTATTTCTCTTGGGTATAGTCTGAGGAGTGGAAATGCTGAGTCATATGGTAACTCTACACTGAATATTTTGAGGAATGGCCAAGCTGTTTTCAAAAGCAGCTGATCCATTTTATATTACACTACATGACAGTAGTTACATCGCAGTAAATAGAAAATACCTCTAGTCTCCGGTAATGTTATGGAGAAATGTTCCAATTTCTCCCAAAGCCCCACCAACACTTAATATCACCTGTCTTTTTAATTATGGCCATCCTAGTGGACATGAACTGATCTCATTGTGGTTTTGATTTGAAGAGATACCTAATGATGAGTGATAATGAGAATCTTTTCATATAATTATTCAGCAAAGATTTTTAAGCAAGAATGTAGCTGTTTTGTAATAAATCTGAGGGTGAGTTGGACAGGAGAGAAAACATGAGAACGGTAATAAAGAGAGAGACTCGGGCAGAACCCACAGGACTTAATGAAAGACTGGCTGTGTGGCACGGGTGGGAGTCAGGGGAGAAGGAAAGGCAAGGATGGTGCCATGGCTTCCAGTCTGGGAAAACTGGAAGATGGTGACGTCATACACCAAGCTAGAGAAGGAGAGGAGAGAGTGGGCAGGGGAGGGGAGATTATAAATCCAGTTTAGGACACAGTAAGCTTGAGGTACCTGGGGGAGATCCATTTGGTGGAGATGTTGAATAGGCAACTGGAGAAGCAATTGTGGGGTTCCAGAGAAAGCCCTAGAGATACAGCTTCAGGGATGTCAATATATTGGGAGGTGATAATTGAATATTATGAGCTGCATATATATTAAGGAATTTTGCAAATTAGGAAGCTTTGGCAGGAATCCTTTCAGTGGCAAGCAGAAGGTTAAAAGGTAGATTAAAGTGATCCGAAGAGGGAATGGGAGTCAAGGAAGAGAAGGGGGCAGGTATAGGTTGCTTCCTATTTCTATGGAAATTCTTCCCAGAGTGTCCAGTAGACACATGGATGCCAAGGAGCTCAGAGACAACTCCCAACCCTTCAGAGGGGGACGCAGCACCCAAAGGGTAGACGAGGCAGGATGAACACAACTCTCCTGCTGGGCAAGCTGGCCTGGCAACAGAGCTACCACCTGCAAGAGAACCAAGACTGCTAGCCTTGGGCCATGTCTCCACTTCCTCATTCCAGTAACACTTTCAAAAAAGTGAAAAATTAGGAACACAAAAGGGGGATGCTTCGGAAAACATGTACTTCCCCTCTAAGAATCCGTGATGGGCACACCACCTTTGAGAAAAAAAGGCATGAGATACAACGGATCCTGCCCATCCAGTGACAAACTGTGTATTCTTCAGTCCTGGAAAGAGTTCATTGTGGGGCACCAGTAAGTTTGGACTGTAACTCCTTAGCTACAGCGTCTGGGTTGAAGTGTCCAAAGGAACAGACACTAGAGGTATTTTCTATTTACCTCTCCAGATCCATGTTCTATGCTTCTCCATCAGTTCTGGGTCCAGGGAAGCTGCACACAGAGACTGAATAAAAAGCTTTCTCTGTCAAGCTTTCTCAGTTTGGTTTGGCCAACAGGTAGCACCAATAAGGAAGAAGACTGAGGTCAACTCCACCTCCTCACTGTCAAGTTGCGTTGCCATGAGTTGGCTGAGTTCCCCTACGGAGGGCTCAGCTCTTGTCAGGTGGTTCTGTTCTCTCTCTCTCTCCCTCTCTCTGAAATTATCCTTTCCAGGTTCCCCAAGCCACTCCCTTCCTACCCTTCAGGTCTAAGGGTGGTTGGAGCTTCTGGCTATCAATAGTCCTAGGGTGCCCTGGCCGGTTTGGCTCAGTGGATAGAGCGTCGGCCTGTGGACTGAGGGGTCCCAGGTTCAATTCCGGTCGGGGGCATGTGCTTTGGTTGCGGGCACATCCCCAGTGGGGGGTGTGCGGGAGGCAGCTGACTGATGTTTCTCTCTCATCGATGTTTCTGGCTCTCTGTCCCTCTTCCATCCTCTCTGTAAAAAATCAATAAAATATATTAAAAAAAAATAGTCCTAGGGTGCTGCCCTGTCACTTGTTTCCTTATTCCAATGTTCAAGGTTTCATTCCTTACCCTCTAGGACACTTAGTCAAGAGTTGTTGCCTAAGGACCAAGCAGGTAGATTAGATTAGCATCTCACAAAGAACAACACCTCCATTAGTGGTCAACTTACTGGCTCTCAAGCCACATGAGGTACTTTCATCACATTGTCTTGTGCTTCTTGCTCTGTTTGGACTGTCCACACATTTATTGGGCCAAGTACAATGTAGGTGCTGTGGGTGCCAAAGCAGGACACAGTCTTGCCCTCAAAGAAACACACTGAGGGGCAAACATGCACGTAGAGCTGTAATGAGAGCCCTCACAAAGCCATCCTGGCCTTCATCCCCAAGGAACATGAGCACATTCTCTGCCCCTTCCCAGCACCATGGAAATGCTAAGAAATGAGGGGCAAGAACAACATGGCTGACGAAGAAGCAGCCCTGGAGAGAGACTCGGGAAGCTCCTCCAAGTCCAGGTTGGCTTTCAAAAGCTACTGAGTCACAGCTTGGAAATGGAGGAGGCCAAAGGCAGCTCAAGGCCACAGGAACACGAGAAGCACTGCCCTAGGAGGTAGAGGTCAAGGTGACTGGCAGCCCTGGATGAGGAGGGGAGCGAGTGGGGCAGGCTGGGAACACCCTCTCTGCTCCAAGGTGGTCTTTTTTATTTAACTCACTCCTCCTGTCCCCGGGAAAGGTGACAGCTTAGAAAAGATGGACAACGGGCCTTGTAGGCTAAGTCCTATACAGGCTCAGCAGAATTTAAGGACTCAAACAAAAAAAGTTCCCTCCCAAGAAGCTACTGTCTGAGAATTAGAGTCCCTACCCTTATATCTGGAGAGGAAGGGCTCAGTCTTCTGAAACCAGGATTAAATGAGATAAAAGGGAGGGACCCCATAGCGCTGACCCGAAGAGTCAAATGAAATGCAGCTCCTCTTTCTTCTCCCGGTCTCTGGGTGTGCAGAGGTAGCTGAGTGGGGCAGGCAGCCTGTGACTGGGACAGCCTCCCCCACACAGAGAGGAAAGAGGGGCCAGCAAGGAGAGGGCACAAAACAAGAGGGGAAGTCAGAATGTCCGAAGGGTCAGTTGGAGCCACAATTCCACAGAGTTCCTCCTAGGACATCCTCTCAAGTCATTGGTTAGGGGGGTGGTTGGCCAAGACAGGAAGAGTAATACGATTCATGACATGGCTGTGAATTTCCAAGAGGAAGTGTGAGCAGTTCTCAGGGATTTCGAGTCATAGGTAGAGTCTGCGGCGTCCAGACGAGGGTCTAAGAATACCATGACTGAGCTGTGACAGTCCCTCAGGCTGGCTGGCGGGCAGTAATGTTACCCAGTTTACCAAACCTTAATGATTATAGAGCTTTCTTGGAAATAAGCAAAAATACCTTCTTTTTATAACCTATGGATACAGCAGAGAACATCAAGCCAGATATTAAGTTACGACTACATAATAAAAACTACAGAGCCATGAGCTCAGATACCACATGTAGTCTGCTTTCATGATTTGCATTGTCCCGATTTTTCTAAGACCAAAAATGCCCATTCAATAAACACGAAGGAAACACTTTACAATTGAACTGGCAAGAAGTTCAGAGTGCGGGGGAAGACGCCGTACGTACAGGGCTTTGTTTCGCGAGAGAATGCCTGGATGGAAATTCACCTACGTTATGTGATTTAATTCTGTTGTGAAAGGCTGAGACTGCTGCCAAATGTGCTTTCAGATCTCTGTTCTTGCCTAACCGCAGGTATCTGAGGAGCCAGATGCCAAAAGTGTAATTCAGAACAGTTCTTGAAATTACCTTTGTGAATAAAAACAAAAGTTCAAAAAGTCAAAAGAGCTGGCTCAAGGTCAGGGAAGAGAGAACAAATGTAGCAGCAAAAAAACCCCAGCCATTTAAGACATCTGAGCGTGCTATTGTGCCTTGTGAGGACCAGGAGAGGCAGAGAGAAGGGTGGAGATGGTGGTAGAAAGGCTTCAGGCATTGGATTCACCTCATTTACTAGGATCATGTAGGTCCCTGTGACTGTCTTCAGCTTAGTACAGCTCTGTCACTTTTAAACCATCGCTTCAATCATTGTATTTACTTCCCGAAAGGTTCTTGCAATTCTGGACTTGCTGACGGTGCAGCATGAACTCATCCACATACACCCACTGTGCTGATAGAGAATTCATATTCATAGTCCTACTAGTTTGCATCTCGGTTTGGGTATGAGAGAGTGAGCCAACTTAATGATCGTGCATAAAGTGGTCTAATATTGCACAAATGTTTCGATACAACTCGGCAGCTGTTTGCCATGAGCAAACCAAATTCCACAAATTATTAACTCAGCCAAAGTCAAAAAGAGAGCTAAAAAGGGGAGTTGTTCCAGAGGTGTAGAGTTTCAGTTCTGCAAGTTGAAGAAGTTCTGGAGATCTGTTGCACAACAAGGTGCTTACACCTAACACTACTGCCCTGTACCTTAAAGATGGTTAAGATGGTCAATTTTATGTTGTGTTTTTTTAAAAATTTAAGTTAAAAAAAATAACAGAATGCATTTTTCATTCCATGCCCTTGCACTTGGCTATAACCACAGCATACTTCACCAATTAAATTGAGTTTCCTGAAGAGAGAGAGAGAGAGAGAGAGAGAGAACACAATAACACATGCATGCTAGCTAAAAAGGGTTAAGAATCTCCTTTAAATTCCAAGCAGAACAAATAAGGGGAGAATTTAGAGTTGGAGACCTCAAACTGGCTTGATTTCTTTGAAACAATGCACTATGCCAATACTGACGTGACGATTCTAGGATTTTTACTTTCAATGTTAACAGGGTAGCCTTTCAGATGGGTGATTCAAAGCTAAGGTGACTCTCCTGGAGCAGGCCGAGATGGGGTGATGCCCACTCCTGCCTCAGGTCAGACCCAGACGCACCAGCCCCTCTGCGTGCTCCTCTGCCCGGGCCTGCAGGGAGTAGGAATCACACTCCACATCATTTCTCAGCTGCCTGACGTGACTACCATGATTCCGCGCTTTATTTTTAACTAGCTTACAGAGTTTTCGATTTAACTAGTGCTTCTGCAGTAGTTTGTGAGGGCTACTGTAACACAGTACCCCACACGGGGTGGCTTAAAACCACAGGAATTTATTGTCTCATAGTCCTAGAGGCCAGAAGCTCAAAATCAAAGGGTGGCAGTCTTAGTTCCTCCTAAGAGCTCGGAGGAAGTATCACTCCAATCCTCCATCTTCGAATGGCACTCTCCCCTTGTCTCTGTCTTCACACAGCCTTCTTCTTACAAGGGCACCAGTCATATGGGATCAGGGGCCCGCCTTACTCCAGTGTGACCCATCTACCCATCTTCAAAAGGAAAATGTGTGTGTGTGTGGGGGGGGGGGGGACTTGCAACCTAGTTCAGTATCTGGTTAAAACTGTAGTCTTACTTCCCCACTCTGACTCACTTGGGCGGAGCTGCGGGGACCCTCAGGGGCCGCCACAGGAGGAGATATATAGGTCAGAGCCTCCCCACAAGTTCAGTTGAGGCTTTGGATCGGAATTCCCCTGGACCGGCAGATCTGTGAAATAAAGGTTAAACTTTTCTCCCTCGGAGTGCTGGCTGATCGTTCTCCCGTGCATTCTGCCACAACATCTTAACAAATTACATATACAATGACCCTATTTCCAAATAAGGCCACATTTTGAGGTAAAGGGGATTAGAACTTCAGAACTTCAACGTAGGTGTGTGTGTGTGTGTGTGTGTGTGTGTGTGTGTGTGTGTAAGACGAACATCAGCTGGAAATTTGTTTAAAATGCAAATTCTTGGGCTCCACCCGAGACCCACTGAATCAGAAACTCTGGAAATGCGGGTGATCAATAGTATATATTTTAACAAGCCTTTCAAAGTGATTCTGATGCATGCTAAAGTTTGAGGACCATGATTTCACATTATGCTGTACATTTAAAAAATCATTCCGGCATGTTAAGTGCGTATCTTGCCCTTCCAACAGAATTGCTAGCCCTTTGGGGCTGTCTCTGACTGTATTTATCCCATCTTGCTTCTTCCACAGTTGTGAGCAACTAATACTTATCGCTCACATAAATAAATAAATAATGATTGCGTTGGCAGGCTAGAATCTGGACGTCTGTACAGGCCACATGTGGCCTATAGACGGGTTTTATTTTGTCTGCCCGGGAATACTATGAACTAATTGCCAACATAAAAAACTTAGACTGCAGAGTTGTTGTTTTTTGAACAACTGCAAGATTGCTGGCAATCACTGGATCTGAAATTCCACACAGCAACCATCAACTGATTGATGGCTGCCTCTTTGAGGTGGGGCATCAGGGTTCCAGTTAACCACAGTCCTCACCATTCCCTGATGCCTCCCCGACACTGGGGCCTTATGCAGAGCAACCTCGCTTATTTACATCGCCTATCTGGCCCCTAAAAACATTTAGATCTAAACCATGCTGGAGAGAAGGAAGGCAGATAGAAAAATGCATCCCTATCCACAGCCTGATATACTTAACTAAGGATACTTAACCAAGTTTCTGAGCAGCAACTTTAGAAATGGAATTTCAGAAGCCAGTGTCACTGATTAGCACTGACTTCGGTTCTGAGAGTTTAGCTTCATGTTTCACAGGTTGAGTTATGAAATCCTACAGCACGGAGGATCAAAGGTTTGTAGGGCCCTACCTGTGCGACCACGCGTGGGCGAGCGATAACACGGTAAAGAGATGTTACATCAGCATGATTTGGGGAACAATGGGTATGGAGGGCATGAGGTCGTGATTTTGAAGCACCACATAGGCCTCCTTTGTGTCTATGCTAGGCTGAGCTCCAATAGCAGGTAAGCTGTGAAAAGATTACTGCCCAGGGAAGCAAGTGGGGGAAAAGTCAGACTTTAAAACTGCTTTCAGGCTTACACATATTTTAAAGGGCAGATCCTGGACTAGATTTGACAACTGTGCCTGTAACCCAGACACCAAATAGTTGGAAAAAAGAGAAGATACCATCACTCAAGACACTGGGAGCAAGTTCATGAAAAGGTGAGCGGAACGGTGGTCTGGTGTCTCTTTACCTCAGAGGTGAGGATGGGCCTGGGGTTCAGAGGTGAGAACTCACACATCACAGTGGAGATGGGCCCAAGTTTTCAACGAGGCAACAAGCTTCATTAGTTAAGCCCCAGAAAGCTACACTTGCCATGGCGCCCATCCCAAAGCAATACATCAGAGAAATACAGCTACTCAGAGGTCACTGAGCCAGAAGGGAGAGATATGGCCACTCTAACATCACAGGGCTGTCTTCCGACAAATTCTTAAACTTTATTCTCTCCTTAACCACCACTGTACCTCAGCATTCTTTAGAAAGAAAAGAGATGGAATATGTCACCGATGACTAAATCTTCCTTTAAAGCTGTTAGAATTTAGAACTGTAGGCGGAAACGGGTTCTATGGAATGTAACATCACGGGTGATGTGATAATAAATTCCTAATTGGCCAGGTCCTGGTGGGTAGTCATGCCCCAGGCATATACTAGTAACTTCTAGTAAAAGGTTTATCTTTGCCTTAAGCAAGCCCTGTCCATTGTTTTTATGCACCTAGGTTAACACACCTTTGAAATAAGCATAACCACCCTGAAGAGAGCACAGAATCTTCCTGTGGGTTAGGGGCTGTCTCCTAAGGCCCCTCCAGCCCCTTCCCATAGTTGCTCTTGGTGAGTTGGCGCAACTTTTATTCAAGGTCACCACACAATGAACTATGCAATGTTGTGAGCCACTATGTACCCACTGGAACGGTTACAATGAAAAACAGATTCTGACCATACTGCGTGCTGGCGCAGCAACGGAAACTCTCATCCTTTGCTGGAGGGCCTGACAAATGGTGCAGCCACCTTAGAAAGCAGCTTGGCTGTGTCTTTTAAAGTTTTACCCACACTTGCCACGCGACCCAGCAATCCCACTCATAGGTGTTTACCCCCAGGCAATGAAAACTTAGGTTCACACACCCGTCTGTATGTGAATGTTGATGGCAGCTTTATTAATGATTGCCAAACACTAGAAACAACACAAACATCCTTCAGGGGGTGAGTGGATACACATCATGCAGTGGAATACTATTCAGCAAGGAACTCGTGCGCAAATCCAAAAGCATTATGCTGAGTGAAAGAGCCGGTCTCAAAAGACTATCTACTATATAAATAGACTTATTCCAAAAGACAAATGGATGGAGAAGAGCTCATTGGTTGCTTGGGGGTGGGGATGGAGGTGGAGGGTGGGTGTGACTACAAAGGGATTAGTAGAAGGGAGTTAGGGGGTGATGGGACTGTTCTGAATCCTGATTTGGGTGGTGGTTACAGGAATCCACATGTTAAGTTCCATGGATTTTTACCACCCTCCTCCAACATCAAGTTTACTGTATGATAATTTACAATGTCACCCAATTTACACTCAGGATAAATGTGCCCAATAAAAAATGTCTCTGAAATGGGGCCAGTCAACAGAGGCTGAATCCATACCGAACACCGCAGGTGGCATGAGGAGGGCAGTCACTCACAGGCCCCCTGGGTGCAGTTTGGTATGTGAAGAGGGTAAGTGACACTCAGCCACTGGGCACAACCTGGTAATTCTCTGAAAAGGCAAAAGAGCTGTGATCTGTAGCGTTTCCTTCCCGGGAACTTTGTACCCATGGTCTCTTCCAACCGCTGTAAGGGAGGAAAGTTAGGCTTAGCGATGGTAAAGGCTTTACCCCGATGTTGATCTCCGTTCTGTCTGGTTCCCCAGCGGCCACAGAAAGCCACAGCGTGGACTAAACTGTGATTCCTCCCTTTTCTATGCTGTACCTTGAGCAGGCCCCTTAATCCTCGTGCTCTTCAAGTCCTGCTCTGCCTTTAGAGCAGTGATTGGGGAAGGGGGACTATTTTGCTCTCAAGGGGCATAGGGCAATGTCTGCAGACATTTTGGCTGTCACAGCTGGAGGGGGCAATGCTACCAGCATCTGGTAGGTAGGAACCAGAGATGCTGCTAAGCATCCTACAGTGTACAGCATGGCCCCCTGAAAAAGTAATTACCCAGCCCCAAATGTCACCAGTGCAGAGGCTCAAACCTCTTGGTTTAAAGGAATGAAGAGAGGAACTATGTATGAGCCAGACAGTGTGCTGGGCATTTTTAAATGCGTATCTCAAGACCCTTTTGAGGTAAGTATTATTAACCCCAGTTTACAGTTCAGAAGGTGGTGGCTCAGACCCATAGAGCAATGTGGCCAAACCCCCGTGATGAGACAAGAAGCTGTGGCTGCCCCAGGCTGCTGTGATGACAAAGCCCAGCGTTCCCGCAGTGTGGTGCTCGGGGGTGGGCTGGACCCTCCGTTACCCTCCTCACTTCCATCTCCTCTGGTCTCTTCCTGGTAGCCCTAGGAGATCTGCAGACAAGGGGAGCTGCGGGCTGGCAGGAGGGAATGTGAACTCTAGAGGCTCCCAGGAAATGAGTGGGCCCGTCAGCACTCAGAACTCCAGGACTGGTTGTCACCAGTGTCCTTTTGCATCACCCATCCCTCCACCCTAAGCGCACTCAAGTCTCTCCTCTCTCCAAAGAGCCCAGAGACATTCCCAGCCAGCTGCGCCAGGACAGTGTCCTCTCCCCTCCCCCCGGCCTGAGTTTCAGGGACTGGGCACTCAGACAGCAGCCAGGGACGGGCGCCAGTCCCAGAGCAGCGCGCTAGGATCCACATCCCATGGGCAGGGTGGGCCTCAGACACCAAGCAAACTGCTTTAAAAACAAGTTTCGTAATCACCTCTGAGTGATTCTGGTTCCATTTTACCCTTTCATATAATGAGTGCTGACAGTTCCAGCAGCTGAAAATGGGTGTGTGTGTAAGATAGAGGGAGGAGGGAGAGGCAGAGTAGAAGAAAGGGGGAAAGAGAATGAAGAAAGAAGCAGAGAAGGACATAGTATACTTAACAGCTTAACATAAGACTCAGAAAACAGGTAACCTCATAATTAGCAAAGAACCCTAAGATTGGGGAACACTCGCATATCAGGCGGGAAAACGTGAATGGTCTTCAAAATGACCCCAGATAACTGCGGCTAGGCCTCGGGGCAGGCAACACACTCTAGTAACTTCTCCGACTTGGCAAAGCAGAGTCCATTCTTGACCAGGCTGGGCACGGCCCACCTTCATCCCTGCGCCCCCCTCCCCGCTCCCAGCCCGCCCCAGCCCCGCAGAGGGCACTCACAGCTCCAGAATCAGGATGACGTCCGTCTTGTTCTCGTACACCTCGTGCAGGGTGATGACGTTGGGGTGCTGGATCTCCTTCAGGATGCCGACCTCGCGCTCGATGTCCTCGCGGCTCACGCCCCGCCGGCTGGATTTCGTCCTCCTTTTCTTGATGAACTTGGCGGCATACTGCAGACCCGTGCTCTTCTCGCGGCATTTCTTCACCACTGCAAACTGCCCGCTGAAGAGAGGGGACGGAAGAAGGACACGGGTCATTTACACATTCTTTTTGTTCATTAAAATACAAGATTTGAGCAAGGGTGTGCCAAGGGTGTGTGTGGGGGGGTTGGGGGGAGCGATGGAGTTGTGAGTAGAAAAGTCCAAATTGTGAGCAATTAACACAGTAAGTAGGGCTAGTTCTTACTCTAGTTCAGTTTTATTAAGCCAGTTTCTTTGTGAACGAGGGATAAAAATTATGTTCCTGAATTATGCTTTGTTGAATCGGTAATGATGCCTCCGCTTCTGTGCTGGCCTCCTTCCCTCCCATTTCTGATTCAGGGACCGCAGGAAGGAGCTCCTGGATCAGACCTCACTCCCAACAAGCTCTTTTCCTTGTGTGTGTAGGAAAACAAGAGATGGAGACCAGGGAATTGGTAGGAAAATATATAGAGCTCTGACTCTGATGACATATTTCTAGCACCAACAGTTATCAACTGAAACACCCAGAACAAAAATAAGCTCTATGTGTTTTTCACACTTTGGGAATTGATGAGCCCTATGGACTAGACATCTGCTGGCTGCTTCTCCAGCATCACCACCCTCCTCTTCCTTTTCCAATACCTTTATCTAGGGATTGTTGTGGTTCTGGGAAGCTGCCTCCATCCACAACTATAGATACAGATCATGTGACCTGGGCTAGGCCAATCAGTGCACAATGTTCTCCTGGCTCCAGTGATAGGCCCAGGACCTAAGTAAAGACCTTCCAGAGAATGTTTAGACAGAGACTTTTTCTGAGACTTTCTGATCCCTCAAAGCTGCTGGCAGACACCTCAGAACCATTTGAGGAGTCACTCTTGGTTTAAAGCTAATCACATTGCAGAGCTAGAGACAGTAGAAGCAACAAGACTAGGTCTGTGGTAACACTGGGAGTGGCTAGATCAACCCTAGCCTGAAACCATCTGCCTTTGGAAATTTCAGCAACATAGGCCAATAAATTCTCTTTACTGCTAAAGCCAGTTTGATTTGTGTTTTCTATTTCTTACAGAGGAAAGCATCCTATCCATCCAGTGCCACAGCAAATAACCAGAGCCTCCTATGCATATATAAAAGAATATCTATATATATAAAAGCCTAAGCGACCGTTACGACCAGTCGCTATGACGCACACTGACCATTAGGGGGCAGATGCTCAATGCAGGAGCTGCCCCCTGGTGGTCAGTGAGCTCCCATAGCCAACCTCCTGCGGCCAGCCAACCTCCTGCGGTCTCTCCCCCCTGCCGGCCGGCCCCTGTGCACGAATTCGTGCACTGGGCCTCTAGTTATAAAATAACTTGACACACAATAAAAGGTGAAGACATAAGTGGTTGAGATCTTGAGAGGTAAGTAGGCTACCCTGAATGTAGGTGAAACAACAGAAAGATGCTTCCTGTAACGACCCTCACTTCTTCCCCCTGTAACGACCCTCACTTCTTCCCCCTGTAACGACCCTCACTTCTTCCCCCTGTAACGACCCTCACTTCTTCCCTAGCGCCCAAGGCAGGGTTGGTCCCCCATCACAGGACCTGTATATTTCTTGGCACCAGCTGGAGAACTGCTATGCAGAGCATGATCAGTTATTTTCAGCTAGTTTCCTTCCCCTCACATGAAGACAAAAAGGGGAGAGAAAATCAAATAACTGGTAATATTTTGATGCTAAAGAATGGATACTTAAAAATGTTACTCATTTCCTTGAGCAGCAGGAGGCCAGAGAAGAAAAAACACATAGTGAAGGATTATTTTTATGGCAGTATCAAATTTTTTTGCATGACAGGTTATTAATGCCCTCTTTCCCCCTGCAGCAGGAGAGCAGAGAAGTTGAAGAATAAATCGCACCGGAATGCTAGCACCGATTGTCTGTAAACTCCCGACCTTAAAGAGCCAGGGGATCTGTTACGACTTTATTACAACCATTTTCTAATTTCTCTGGGGAGTGAAGGACTGGGCTTTCTGTCTATTGAGGGAAAAGGGGTGGGCTGCAGAGATGGGGTTTATGGAGAAAAGCAGGAACTCAGCCCCACTCCTCACAGAGACGGTATCATGTCCCCACAGAGGGCTCTCAAGGGACCCCAGGGCAGAGAGAAGGCAGAGTGCACTTCGCAGGGCAGCACCTCCAAACCACAAACATCTGTGCTTGGGGCGGGGTGGTGGTGGTGATGGTGGGGGTGGTGGTGGTGGGGGCGGGATGGTGGTGGTGGTGGTGGGGGTTGGTGGTGGTGGGGGCGGCGTGGTTGGTGGTGGTGTGGTGGTGGGGTGGTGGTGGTGGATGTGATGCCTTCCACAGGCTACAGGCACCTACAGGCACCGAGACTTGTCTCAGGGGCTGTAATGACTTGAGGCAGTCTGTGGTTTGAATCACCTTGCTTTAAAAAAACAAAACAACGTGCCAAACAAAATAAAATCTGGAGGCAAACCACAAAGAATTTAAATACAAGCCTAAATTTAAAGACTATCTGAGTGTGTTTTCACCGCCAAATGATCCATTGTTGACTGTTTCCCCCTTTTAACTCTTTGAGATTCACACCATCCTCATTTCTTCGGTCAATGAGAAAGCCAGGCTTCAGAGGGATGCTTTAAAAACTGCTCTAAATCATTCAGCAAGTAAGTTTGCATAATGCAGACATGACTCCAAACCCAAGTGTATTTGCTCCAAAGCTCTATTCCTTGAGCCAGGCTGCTTTGCTGGGCTTGTGTCCATTTTGTTTGAGATATAAGCCACCCCCCTCTAAGTTGCAGGACCTCATTCTAGGAAAGAGCTTTCTGGGGGGAAGGCAAAGAGAAGAGGCTTGTGGTTAAAACGCTTGGGCAATGTAGCTTTCTCCTCGCCACCGGAAATTCATCAAGTGCTTGAATGAACGAAGCCATGGCTTGAATATCCTTGTTGGTGCTCTGCAAGGAAAGGTAAAGCACATTTGTGTGTGTGCTTAGGAAGCACGACATTAACAATTAGAAAGAATCTCAAGGTCAGATGGCAAGCAATTGGTGAAGCATCTGTGTTTTTGGAGGTCTTATGTATTTCATAGTGCATTAAAAATGAACCTGTCGGCCCTAGCTGATTTGGCTCAGTGGACAGAGCATCAGTCTGTGGATTGAAGGGTCCCAGGTTTGATTCCAGTCAAGGGCACATGCCCAGGTTGCAGGCTTGATCCCTGGTGGGGGGTGTGAAGGAGGCAGCCGATCAATGATTCTCTCTCATCATTGATGTTTCTCTCTCTCTCTCCCTCTCCCTTCCTCTCTGAAATCAATAAAATATATTTTTAAAACAACAACAACAAACACCAGTCGAACTCTGTTTTATCCCTTCAGGTTTTATTTTCCAATTCATTTCTTTGTGGGAGTTTTGCTCTCACTTTGGGAAAGATGGGGTGGACAAGAGAAGTCAAAGATGTTGCTTTCAGAATGCAGGAAGAGCAAGTTGTCTGGGAGCAACTATTTTTTCTGCCCGTGGGCTGGTGCCTAACCTGGACTCTCACATTTTCACTGCGGACTTTGATCCAGACACCACATTAGAACAAGCTCCCACCCAGTAAGTGCAGATTGAAAAAAAACATACTAAAACAGCTTATAATTTTTGGGAGAATTTAAAGCATGCATCTACCCAGTACATACGACAGTTAAAAATTATTTATGGGAACTATGTGTTATTGCGAATTCCCTACATTAATGCTAGAAACAGATCTGGCTTAAATCAAAACAGCCAATAAGTTTCAACTCTACCCTCCTTCCAAGACTTTGCAATAAGGCTTCTAATTAACACAAAATAACTTTTACTTTTGAATTCACATATCAACCCCCTGGCACAATTATAGTGCTGGCTTATGAGCCAACTATTTTTCCTGAAGAGCTGTGTTGACAGAGTGGCAGCAGCTTGGATCCCGGTAGAAAACTGGACTTACAGGTCTTAAATAAGAGGCGAGGCGACAGAAATGATTTTTCAAGGATGAGTTAATATTGGGTAATAATTCACATTTATGGCAGAGGAAAGACCCTCAAGTTTATAGACTAATGGGAGAGACAAGCATGTAACGGCAGAATGTGGGACGGGCTATAAAAAAGACGTTGGGAGGTCAGGAGACCCAGGCTGTGTCTTGAAGGTGGGATGTGACCTGGAAGATGAAGGTGTGTGTGGAGGGATGAGTTCTGAGAGGAGGCACGGGTGAGCCAGGGCAGGGAGCACAAAAGAGCCTGCCTAGCATTTCTGAGAGAAGAGGGAGTGGTGGGGGAAGATGAAGAGCAGCTCCACAAACAGGGTCCCGCCCAGAACGAAGCAAGGCCAACCCCAACTCTGTCAGTAACGTGGGAAAGCAGGGACTTCTGGGCCTCAGTTTCCCCATTCATGCAAGGGTGATGACAACATAGAGTGAGACCCTGCATGTGAGTGTAAACTGGGTTCTCTAAGCACTTCAGGTCCATAAAAAGGATGAAAATTAGCAAGCGTAGCAAGCTGTCTCAGCTTCCTGCTTCTCAAAGAAGCACAAAGGGTCATATTTCAGCGGCTGAAAAGCAGCACCAATTTCTTCTTGGCCTTTCTACCCAACAACTTGGAAATCTATGTGTTAAGTCTCTAGCTCCACCTCCTCCCCCCGCCCCACCCCCCAATCAGGAATAACAAAGCTATTTCATTTTAGATGGAGGCCTATTCGATTTCTCCCCTTGGGTCCCCAAAGGACCTTGTGACTTTGGCTGCTGAAGTGTTCGCCTGTGGGGAGGTGAGTCTGACAGCAGTTTGCAAAGATGGCCTTGGCCGTATCTTCCATCTCCCATGCTCCTCTGCAGGGTGACCTCAGCCTGCTCCGCTGGAACCTGAGCCTTGCTTGACCAATAGAATGTGGCAGAAGCGCTTCTGGGGGTTCTGTCTGGAGTTCTCAGAACACGCATTCTTGGGAGCTCCCTCTTGGAGCCCCGCCACCGTGCTGGGAGAAGTCTAAGCTATTTGGAAAGGCCGCATGGACGTGCTTCCGTCAACAGCTCCTGCTGAGCTGCAAGCAGTTTTAGAAGGCCCGCCAGGCGACTGACCATCACGGATGTCTGGCCTAGCAAGTCTTCAGATGGCCCCTGTCCCAGCCAGCATCTTCGTGCAACCACACGGGACACCCTAGGTGAGAACACCCAGGCAGCCACAGAGCATGAGAGATGTTTGAAGCTACCAGGTTTGGGGGTGGTTTGTTATACAGCAATGGACGGGGGAACAGCCACGGAAATATCTGGGGTTTAACGGAGGACCCAGGAAGCTGTGTGGAGGAAGGCTTCCATACAGAGGGTGGGGGGCCAGTAGCTGACCAACGCCACAGACCGACCTAAGGGAAGAGCGTGGAAAGGGGTGGGAGCGCCCTGACCATCCTGAACACAGGTTCCCCCCAGGCTCACAAGCGAGCCCTCTCGTTACATCAGCGTGTGAGGGCTCACCTTTCAGGTTCTTCACTTCTCATCTTGGCAGCAGTCCCCCATCTTTCAAGGAAAGTGCTGCATCCGCTGGGAGGGACCTCTGTGCCAAGACCAAAACCACCACCACCAAACCCCAAAGACTCACTGAAATGTCTTAACAGGATTCTGGCTGAGCTGTGCTCATCTCCAGTTTACCTTTCACCTCCCCCTGCCTCCCCTCCCCCACCAGGGAAACACACATAAACCCACCAGTCCGACAGGACCCAGCACACGTACCGCTACCGAATCTGTATTCTGACTGCTCCGAACTCCAGTCACATTCCCAGTGACACCACCTTAGGGGACCCAGGTGAAGACCAAGTGCTTCGTCCTGGTTCATGGAAACCTCCCCTTCCATCCTAACCCACCGATGAAGAAGGCTGACCCCCTCCGGGAACTGGGTCCTCAGCACCGAGCTCAGTTCCCTCGGAGTGTCCCCCAGTGCAGCCCACATTAGGAACTGCTCTCTTCCTGGCCTCTGAGAAGCTATGCCTGACAGGAAGGCAAACCGCTTTTGACAAAAATGCCAAACTTGTGATTTATTATTATTATTATTATATTTTTAAACACTCCAATAATTATTTGAACGGCTACCAGGGCTCAGTCAAGGTGGCAAGGTCTAGAGAACCCAATGAGGAAAGCAGCAGGTTGCCAGGGCGCCGACAGGGAGAGGCAGAGTTTGCGGAGGGATAAACAGCAGCAGGTCACCCTGGGAACCGAGCAACACATGCGACTCAGGAGTGAGATGCTGGATGAGAAGTGCTGCCTAAGGGCGGGCAGGGAGGCTTGAGTAACACACCTGGTGGAGGAGGGCCAGCCCCAGAGGCGCACGCCTTGGGGACAGCACCCTCCCCGGAGGTCAGGACCACACACAGAAGGCTGCCAAGCCGAGCAGGGCAAAACCCGGGGCCCAAGGCAAGAGCGTACGAGGGTCTGAATTTCTGCACAAGTGCTGCTGCCAGGGGGTCAAAGAACCAAATACACAGAGTATTGGGTGGCTGGAGCAACCTCATTATAATGAAGGGCTTAGCAAAGCAGAGCCGGTGAGGACGCAGAAATAAGAAATTAGGACAGCAGTGAGCATCTTTGTTCAGTCCACCTGTCTCGATGAGACCGTAGCAGGGGCCGTCTGAGACCCATCTGGAGGGGCACGTCCGTTAAAGACATGCTACTGAGAGAAAGGGGTTTCATGGCCAAGAAGTTTGGGGGACACAACAGGCCTCTGTATGCAGGACTCGGCAGACCCTGCTCTCTGCAAGAGCGGGTATAGCATTCAGTGTTTCAAGGGGTTTGGGTTTCAAGGGGTTTGGGACTATTCCCCACATTTTTTTTTTTTTTGGCACGGGGCATAGGAAAGTTCGCTTTGGTCCTCTCTCCCATTAAATGGCTGGCCTTTGAGAGCTGGGACTCTCGACGCACTGATTCCTTTCCAATCTCAGCACAGAGCTGTGTTTGGAGGTTATTTCCTAACGCAAGACACCAGTCATAGTATTCTCCCTCAGGCCTGGTGGGGCTGAGCGCAGAGCTGGGGGTGCAGGTGCCCACGGGGTGCAGACCCTCTTGGGATGGTGGCCCATTAGAAGGGTGGGGACAACTAAGTCAGGCCACTCCTGGCCTCTGCCTTCTGCCTCCTGGTCGAGGGCTGAGTAGAGGAGTCAGGAAAATGCACGATGGTCCCAGTCCTGCCAGAAGCCTGGTACCATTTGAGCCCAGCAGGGGATTCTGATGTTTTTTCTTTCAGAGTCAATTGTATTTGGTTATTTAAAGAGGCAGTGAGAGCAGGCAGAGCAGGTGTGGAGAGCGGGAGCTCTGAGGCAGAGCAGTGGCACTTGCTGGTGGATCTACAGGTGTTGCTGAGCCCTCGCTGCCACCTTGGACCATGCGACCCGCCCGGGAGAAGAGTGAGGAGGTGACGGGCAGGGGCCCGACCCTGTGAACCCTGAGCAAGGCCCGACTGGCCTCCCAGGCCCCTGACTGACACAAGCCCAGTGATAACGCTGCCAGCGTGTTCTGGGTGCAGCTCCTTTGGGTTCTGTCACTCGCTGCCATGCCTAATCCTGCCCGATTCAGATCTGGTCTGTGACTTCGGGATTTTACAACTGGCAGGAATTCACAAGACCCTGCCTTATCACAGAGCAGCGAGTGCTACATGAAGGGGGTGTGCACAGCGAGGGGGGGTCCCGCTCTAGAAGAGGCCTGAGATCACCTAACTCGGGGCCCGGGCCAGAACACAGGCTTGGTTTGGTGCTTGATAGCTATTTGCTTAAAAATATATATATATTTTACTGATTTTTTTTTTTTTACAGAGAGGAAGGGAGAGGGATAGAGAGTTAGAAACATTGATGAGAGAGAAACATCGATCAGCTGCCTCCTGCACACCTTCTACTGGGGATGTGCCCACAACCAAGGTACATGCCCTTGACCGGAATCGAACCTGGGACCCTTCAGTCCGCAGGCCGACGCTCTATCCACTGAGCCAAACCAGTCAGGGTTGTTTGCTTTTTTTTTTAAAGCCGAAGAGAAAGGAAAGATGAAAACAAGCCTTAGAAAAGTGTCATCCGATACTGTCTACATGGGACCTCCACTGGACCAGACTATAAAACAAACAACAATACTCCAAATATTTTCTCCAAAATATACAAGCGCCCGTCGGAATCAGGATGACCCCGGGGAGAATAAAATGACCTAATAGAGAAAGGGTGTCACACAGGGCTCAGCCCTCCCATTTAATCAGTGGTAACAACATCAGGTGACTGGAGATCGAGGCTTCCTTCCCCAAGTCCATGTTTGAGCTGCAGGGGGGCCCTCCGGCTGCCCAGCTGAGTCTCAGGGGGCTCAGTCCAGTGCTTGATCATTCCGACTTCAGCGTGCTGTCCCTTGGGCCACTCCCATTATTTGATCATCCTGACTTTGTCATGTAATCCCCTTTCAGCTACTGGCTAAAGTTAACTGGGCCATAAGGCACGATCTGTATTCAACTCAGCAAGCTGCTCTCAGGGGAAAAAAGTTGAAAAAGGGAGCAGGAGGTTCATGTAACTTCATGGCGAAAGAGAAGACAGACAAGGAGCTGAGGTGAAGTTCCTTATTCCATGGCCCCCAAAAAGAAAGATTCGTTCAAGAGGCTCAGGTGGAAGCCAAAGGTAAAGAGAAAGGAACAGTGGGGCAGTCTGGTGGGCACAGGCTGGGACTGTGCAAATACTACACTGAGTTGTACAGATGAGAGGGAGCTTATAGGATCTGTGGGCAATCCTCCCCGATACGTCCTCTGCCCAGTCCTGGAGCATGACAGGCCCTGCATACAGAGGTACTAGTATTTTCATGTCTTCCCTCTCAGCTTCGGTGGAACTGCTGTTTGCCTGTGTGTTTTCATGGGCAGGTTTGGGACCCTCTGTCATGCGTTGTCATTGAAAGAATTAGCTCCAAAGAAGTCAGGTCTGTGTTGGTGAAGAGTTTGGACTTGAGTGACTTGAAAGAAATGCAAATGTGCTTGGCGCAGTGTGGCTTTTAGGGCAGCCCTATGACTGATGCTCATCGGAGATGCTGTACAAGGGCCTGTCTGGCTCTGGAGACTGAATCCAACAGGGGGTGTAGCAGCTTCTTCCGGGTTTTCCTTCCCTGTGGTTGCAAGAGTCGCAGGCCCGGGTCTCAGCGAGGCAGCTAGTGGTTGTCTGGCTGTCTGCCCAGCCGAGAGGAATCCTTTCCACAGTGCTCTTGGCCAGCCCTTACCCATGATGTCTACAGATCTGTCACCTTGGCTAGGAACCAGGTGGGGACTCACCTCACAGAGGAAGTCTAAGGAGAGGAGAAAACAGGCAGAGGACCGAGGGGGGTCACTTCAGGCCAGGCAAGGCGAGGCTGGCAGGGAAATTCACTGCTGGAGTTACCTGAAGAGAGAGCCACGCAGATAAAACTGAAAGATGATAAGTTAGAGAGAAACCAGAGCTCCCGGGAAGTCTGAGTGTTCCCTCAGTGGAAGCAGAGCTCCCTGGAAGCCTGCCATGCGGGCTGACCTCACCCCTGTGATCAGACCGAGCAAACGTGAGGCTCCTGTCAGAGGCAGGGGAAGGCTGTAAATACCGCATCCAGGAGACCAAATACATGGATGACGCCACTTCTCCCAGGAAGTGAGACTTCTGGGGAACAGATGTCTCCAATCAGGTCATAGGTCAAACCCTCAAGAAATGAGAAGTAATTTGCGTGTATGAGGTATGAAAGTGATACCTCTTGAAGTTGGGATTGCAAACCCAACCACCTTTTCATGGGGCATCGCTTCCTAAGAAAATGTGTAACCTGAATTCAGGGAGATTTGGAGTGATCGTGCACAGGGGGCTTCAGGAGCTTTGTCTGGGGGAAACATAACTTTCTGGCAGGCGAGGGAGGAAGGCGTCGAGGGTGGGAGGGGGTGCTGGCCCCCATTCTGCTCGCAGGCTCCCACTTCCTCATCAATAGGGGGCTGAGGGTCTCAACACCCCTCTCCACACTGATGGCAACTTTGACTCTTAAAGTTTGAACTTTGAGCCACTTCATAGAGATCATCACCCAATATATTAGCTTTTGGAAAATTGTTTACATCACACTTGTATACAGGATTCTTTCTGAAAATTAACACCACTATTCAGTCCCAAGAGTCCAACATTGCACTCAGTAATACGTTAGAATTAATATGTTTGACTCAGTCACCTTATGAGTCACCTTAATTTATAAGCTGACTACCTATCTATTTATTTTTGTGTTTTTTTTTGTTTTGTTTTTTTACAGAGAGGAAGGGATAGGCATAGAGAGTTAGAAGCATCGATGAGAGAGAAACATCGATCAGCTGCCTCCTGCACACTCCCCACTGGGTATGTGTCCGCAACCAAGGTACATGCCCTTGACTGGAATCGAACCTGGGACCCCTGAGTCCGCAGGCTGATGCTCTATCCACTGAGACAAACCAGTTAGGGCTATTTAAATTGTTTCCACTGACCCTTCTGGACATGGAAAAGCAGCTATTCCAGGACTTAAAAATATCACACAAGATGTCTCATCATTTGCTTCAAGAACATCTTGGTCCAGGGCAGTCCTTATGCATTTATTTCTCTCAAACATTCACTGGGCTCCAGCTCTGTGCTGGGCCCCAACTGGTCCCTAGGAGCTGCTCATCTCCCTTGGAAGCTTGTCAAGGGGACAATCAGTGTATTTGATCTCCTACATTCACTTTTAAAGCTAAGGTATATGGCAGTCCTCATGTAAGCTATCTACGCTTCCCGGGGAATTCTCCCAGTCTCCTTGGGGCCAAGAGCTTTGCATAAGCAGTTGCCTTAGGCCATAACTTCAGGCAGCTAGGTAAATTCCCTAATTGGAGCACAACTTAAATATTTCTTTTTTAAATATATTTTATTGATTTTTTACAGAGAGGAAGGGAGAGGGATAGAGAGTTAGAAACATCGATGAGAGAGAAACATCGATCAGCTGCCTCCTGCACACCCCCTACTGGGGATGTGCCCGCAACCAAGGTACATGCCCTTGACTGGAATCGAACCTGGGACCCTTCAGTCCGCAGGCCGACGCTCCATCCACTGAGCCAAACCAGTCAGGGCTTAAATATTTCTTAAATAAAAATTTCTCATAGTCATTAAGCAATTTATAATGGGCCCTTGAAGGCCAATGAAATGTGCAAGCTCCACGAAGGTCAGATTTCTAAAGAATGGAAAATTGAAAGGCAAAACGCTCATGATCTTGTATAAATACAACAAAATAGCACAAATTGTTCAAAAAAACCGAAACGAACTAAGATTTAGAAATGGGAAACAAAAACCATAACCCAAACTTAAGTTCACTTCTGAGCAAGAAGATGGATAGAAAAGGACTAAAAATGGCTGGTCAGAGTCAATGGTGTAGAAAACAAAACTAACACTCTTTAGCTTCCATTTTTGTGTGTGTACGAGCATGTGTAAGGCCAACAATGATCTTCAGTTAAGGGAAAGTTGGGAAAATCCTGTTAAGGTGGAGATGAAGCTAGAGTTTAGAAAAGAGAACATAAAAGGTTCCCTGGCCTAGGCATTTAAAAGAAATCCATATCTTCAGGTCTAAGAAAGTTACACTTCAGTGTGGCAGAAGCAACTTAAAACCATTGCTGATCATCTTGGACAAATGTTAAGAAGTGATGCTGTATTGATGTTGAAAAGAAGACCTAACTGGATCCCTCTGTAAGATCAATTAGCTTGTTATTAGTGGCCAGCAAAAACTGAGAATCAATTACTGATCAGATGAATTAAAAACAGCAGGTGGATCAATAGGCTGCACAAGCAGCAAACACGCTCCCCTGCCCCTGCCTGGATTCTGAGACAAGCAGAAATGGGAAATTATACAGACGAGAAAGGAATGTTTTCATTTCAGCAAGGCCTGTGACATGATTTTTCATGATATTTTTGTAGGTGAAGTGGTGACTCACCATGTGGTGGATTTGGCAGGCCACAAGGCTCTGGAGTTTAGCACTGTCCTAGACAAGACATTCTTCAGTACATCAGAGGAAAGCATACTTACCACATTTTAAAATAACTGGTCTAAAAGGAATGGCTGACTTTACTGACAGAACCCAGAATCTAAATTATCCCACAGGCTCAATAATAAAATTCATAAGAGAGCCTGACTGGCATAACTCAGTGGTTGAGTGTCGACCTACGAACCAGGAGGTCATAGGTTTAATTCCTGGTCAGGGTACATGCCCAGGTTGCAGGCTCGATCCCCAGTGTGGGACGTGCAGGAGGCAGCCGATCAATGATTCTCTCTCATCATTGATGTTTCTATCTCTCTCTCCCTCTCCCTTCTCTCTGAAATCAATAAAAATGTATTTAAAAAAAATTTCATAAGAGAAATGCCTATAGTTAGGTCCAAAGAAGTTAATCTTTGGACCTAACTATAGGCAATTCATATAGAAAGTATCTGATGGTTCTAGCTGATTACAAAGGACACAAGCAACCGCACTGTCACCCCAGTGCTCAGGAAGAGCTGGGCCCTGTGCTGGGCACTTGCACTTGCGAAGAAAGATGCTGACAGTATAGGTGGCAGTCAGGGGGAGGACAGGGCAGTAAGAAGGTTTTGCCTCTGGTGA
Organism: Myotis lucifugus; assembly: GCF_000147115.1. Taxonomy (NCBI): domain Eukaryota; kingdom Metazoa; phylum Chordata; class Mammalia; order Chiroptera; family Vespertilionidae; genus Myotis; species Myotis lucifugus. The sequence goes on from NW_005872208.1 coordinate 85,548, forward strand.
TGACAACTGTTGCTACCTGAAGGGTTGTCAAGAGGCCATCAGCCAGGAATGAGGGGGAGGTTGTACAATGGTCACTTAGGTTCCTCCCAACCTTAAGACACTTTGCTTCTAGGGACTGCAGAAACCCAGGAGAACATATTGCAGAAATAAGGAGAACATATTGTTGAGTATGTGCAGTTGAAATCCTTCAACAGAATTTCTTTCTTATGTATTTTCTGAATTTCTGTTATACTAATGATCGTCCCAGATTGAAACTCAAAATAAAATCCATATTGCCCTCAACATCTCTAAACTCTATTTGGAAATGCAGGTAAAATTAACTTTAATAATATATTTTATGTATCCCAACATATTAAAATATTATAATTTCAACATGTCAAGAATTAAAAATGGTGACATATATTACCTTTTGTGTGTATGTGTGCTTGAATCCTAGCGTGTGCCTTACTCCCACAGCACACCTCAGTTTAGACTAGCCGCATTTTAAGTACTCTAGCTAATATTAGAGCTAAAATATAAAACTAGGGCATATCTTGATTATTTTGTTTATAGAAGAAAAGTGGAAAGGATACTCATAAAGTCACTGGGAGGTCAACCATGGCTAATTGAGCACATTAATCACTGGAAGATAAAAGATATCGCAGCTGACCTTATTAGAAGACTAATAGAGACCAAGATTTCTCTTGGAAACCATTCTACTAGTAAGTATTTTGGACATTTCTCTTAAAAATATGTGAACACATTTTTACCTCTTCAGTTATGTGCATTAAGGTGGTTTTCTTTTTAAACATACCCTGCTATTTGGACTATGGAAGTCAGTTGGACAACCAACATGTTCTAACAAACATTTATGTTCTTGAAGTCATTTACCAAGTCTTGAATCAGCCTTTCTCTAGCAAATTCCTGTTGGTATAACCACTGCTACATGCAGATGAGCTGATGGCTCCAAAAAGGCAAATATCAAGATTTCTATGCAAAAAAAAAAAAGAAAAGAAAAGGGAAAAAAAATAAAGAAAAAAAGATTTCTATGCAGCATATACTACATGAGGCTACAAAAATGTAACCGGCCCAGTGAGAAATACAGAGGTTATGATTCAGCTGATTTTAAAAGTCTGATCCTATCTGGTAAGTTGATTTTTTAATATAATGTTATTTATTTCATAGTTACCCCCTCCCTCCTGCCAAGGACTAGAGTAGAGAAAGGAGGGTGGTGACAGATAGTGAAAAAGTGGTGGATGGACTAGAAGTTTCCAATGAGGCCCAAGAGCAGTGATGGCAGCAGGGGTGGGGAGGCGAGTTTCTGGTGATGCTGTGGACGTAAAGATTTGGGTCGAGTTTCTGGTGATGCTGTGGAGCAGAGGAAAAGGTTACAAGGAGGTTAACGAGGCTGACAGGATGGCAGGGGAGCGGAAGGTTTCCACTGTTCACAGGCATCTGCCCTCTCTCTGCACCATAAACCCAGGGCTCATTCATTTCTTCTTCCCTTGTGAGAGATCCTCACACTGATATCCATTATTTGCCCCAGCTCATGATAATCACAGGAATTAGCAAGCCGGTCATGAGGGACACATAGGACTGCCGCAGGCATTTTCACAGAGTGCTCAGTGCTCCTGCCAAACTGCCAGTTTAAATGTGTGAAACAACTGGGGTCTCTCCCTGAATTCCAAGTAATTGCTACATTCATTCATTCATTCATTCATCCACTCACTCACTCACTCAATGAACATTTCTTGAGGATTGTCTATGTGTCAGACATGGCATGCTGGTTCCCCCCCCAAAAGGGGAATCTGTAACAATGACATGCTATTCTTCCCTCTCCCTGCTGAGACAATCTATGAGTCTTTCTCCCTCTTTACCATGCCTTGGCTTCCTTCCTTCTCTCTATAAAAAACAGAAAGATAAACATCTTGCCCCTGTAGAAGTGGCCAGCTGTGTCCGCTACTGACCTAGAGAAAGAAGGTGCCAGATCAGTTACTTCTTGACAGAACATGAACATACTACGCTGCTGGAGATTCCGATCATCAATATCACAGGGTCCTTCATGGCTCAGAGATCCCATTAGAAGTGGGAGCAGTTGGTAAAGTGTGACTGCGGCAGGGAGAAAAGCTTCATGGTCCCCGGGAACCAACTGAAATGGGTATCAGTTTCAATGAACTTGCTAGCCACTTCCTGACCACATTTTCCAGGACCTGTCCATCTATGGAAGCGCAGTGAAGACCGTCACGGAATGTCAACCATCCCTGGGCCCCCAAAGGCTAGTCAGTGATGGCGAACCTATGACAGGCGTGTCAGAGGTGACACGCGAAACTCATTTTTTGGGTTGATTTTTCTTTGTTAAATGGCATTTAAATATATAAAATAAGTATCAAAAATATAAATCTTTGTTTTACTATGGTTGCAAATATCAAAAAATTTCTATATGTGACACGGCACCAGAGTTAAGTTAGGGTTTTTCAAAATGCTGACACGCCGAGCTCAAAAGGTTCGCCATCACTGGGCCAGATGCTAGAGCCGCAGAGATTCTAATGACTGCTGTCTCTCTACTGGCCTTTTCCTGACACCTTT
>NW_005872209.1:0-14580 GCF_000147115.1 Myotis lucifugus
GGTCTGAGAGCTGGTGCCTGGATGGGCCCGTTCTGCGCAGTCTGAGGCAGGGCTGTGTGCTCACGAGTGGGCAGGACAGGTTCGCCGGAGCTTCCTTCTCTCACCTGCCCGGCACTGGGAGAACCCAGGGCTTGTCCTTAAGGGGACCTGCTTCTTATGCTTTAGTTATAGTCCTGTAGCAATCCACTTTGTTCTCTACTACTGAATTAATTCTATTTTTTTTTTTTTAATCCTCACCCAGGGATATTTTTTCCATTGATTTTTATTTATTTACTAGAGGCCCAATGCATGAAATTCGTGCAAGGGGCTCAGCCCTTGCAGCTGCAGCGGCTTGCCTCGGCCCTCGCAGCCTCGGCTTCATCTAGAACAGGGGTCCTCAAACTACAGCCCGCAGGCCCCATGCAAATACAAATATTGTATTTGTTTCCATTTTGTTTTTTTACTTCAAAATAAGATATGTGCAGTGTGCATAGGAATTTGTTCATAGTTTTTTTTTAAACTATAGTCCGGCCCTCCAACGGTCTGAGGGACAGTGAACTGGCCCCCTGTTTAAAAAGTTTGAGGACCCCTGATCTAGAAGGTCGTCTGGATGGATGTCCGGAAGGTCGTTCAGCTGTATGGTCTAATTAGCATATTAGGCTTTTATTATTATAGATTTATTTTTTTTAATATATTTTTATTGATTTCAGAGAGGAAGTGAGAGGGAAAGAGAGAGAAATATCAGTGATGAGAAAGAATCATTGGCCGAAACCGGTTTGGCTCGGTGGATAGAGCGTCAGCCTGCAGACTGAAAGGTCCCAGGTTCAATTCCGGTCAAGGGCATGTGCCTGGGTTGCGGGCACATCCCCAGTAGGAGATGTGCAGGAGGCAGCTGATCGATGTTTCTCTCTCATCGATGTTTCTAACTCTCTATCTCTCTCCCTTCCTCTCTGTAAAAAAAAAAAAAAAAAAAAGAAAGAAAGAATCATTGATTTGGGGATCGAGCCCACAACCCGGGCATGTGCCCTTGACCAGGAATTGAGCCTGGGACCTTTCAGTCCACAGGCTGACGCTCTGTCCACCGAGCCAAACCAGCTAGGGTTCCATTGATTTTTAGAGAGAGTGGAAGAGAGAGGGAAAGACAGAGTAAAACATCAATGTGAGAGAAACACATTGATTGGTTGCCTTCTGTATGCGCCCCAACCAGGGCCTTGGCCGGGGAGGAGCCTACAACTGAAGTACGTGCCCTTGGTCAGATTCGAACCCAGGACCCTTCAGTTTGCAGGCTGACACTCCATCCACTGAGCCAAACTGGCTAGGGCTTTACTACGGATTTCAGGCACCTCCTTTCCTTGCTCTTGGTTCTGTTACGGTAGGGGAGGAGTTCAGTGTCTTGCTGTGGTCTCCTTAGAGAGCTGAGCTAACCTAATCACACTTGTAACTCGTTTTCAGACAGAAAACTCTGAGAGAGAGAGGGACGTTTATGAGGAGCTGCTCACTCAAGCGGAAATTCAAGGCAACGTAAACAAAGTCAACAGTAAGTGTGACCCTGAGCCGGGCACCTGAGGGGATAGCGGTACTGCGAGTGCTGATCTGTTCTGGACGGATGACTTCGTTTATTTCTTGTAGGCGTTAGTGGGCTTGTTCAGGAACTGCTGCTTGTGACTGTGTTTTGTATTCGTGTCTTCTGTTAGCTGCCGCTGTCTTCAGGCGGGTCCTCACCCCACCCGCTCTCATCGCTGTAGCTTCTAGACCAGTGGTTCCCAGCGTGGGGCACACGCCCAACAGGGGGCAATTGGATGTTTAAGGGGGGCAATTTGAGAATGAGTTATTAACAGTGAATTTTTGGCATTTCTTATGGTTCCAGGGGCCTCATAGAGAGTCTATAAATATATATTGTGACCTAGTTATGCATTTCAGTTCTCTGTTATATGTTTTGGAACTTTATTTGCTATTTTTTTCATATCACTTCATATTATTATTTTCTTAACAATTTCTTAGTGATTTCTTCCTCAGTCCTTCCACTGTCCTTTCGTTCTTTTATCTTTCTCTTTCATGGATGCCATGTTCTTTGGAAGCTTGTGTAGACCAAGTTCATGGCCTTTGAGGCTTCTTCCACGTGAATAGTTCACTTTTTGAATAGTAAGAATTATATGCCATGGGGGGTGGCGGGGGTGGGATTCAGGATGTTAGAGATGCTTAGGTGGGGCGTGGGCAAAAAGGTGGGAACCACTGGTCTAGACTGATCATTTTGGCTTGTTTCACTCTTCCACCCTGTGTTATACATGTAAAAAACCCTGAAGAGCAATTTTATTCTTTTTATTTTTAAAGTAATGCACAGTGATAGCTTTGTTTTTCTTTTAGAGACTAGTACAAGTTATCTAGAGGTAAAGAATAAACAAAAAACCAGACCCCTGTCACCTAGAAATAACCACTATGGATTTTGTATGCACATCCCTTTCAAAACACATATTTAAACACAAATGAGATTGTACTGTTCATATTGATATTTGCATATGTGTTGCACACTTTTGAGAAATTTAATTTCTTTCTTTTTGGAGAAAATTAATTTCTTGAAAGTGTTATTTTCATGTTGTCTCTCTTCCGCCCAAGAGCCTGCATTGGTTCCTTATGACTTGCCAGACCCAGTGCAGAGCCCTAGCGTACAACTCCATGGAGACCCATCTACCCAGTCGTCTCCTGTGTTTATTCTGTTCATTTCATGGCTCATTAAGAGTCGGGCTCTGGAGTTGGACAGACCTGGGGTTTGGTCTCTTGTCCTCCTCAGCAGCAGTGTGGCATCAGGCACCTGGAGCATAGAATCATGCAGATGATGAGATAATGTATGTAAACTGCCTGGTACTTAGTAAGTACCCAATAAATATTAGTATTATTGCTTTTTTAAAAAAATCATGTGATCTCCCTACTTAAGGCCTTCATATCTTATCTCTTATCTAATCTGAATTGTACCCGGCATTCAAGATCCAGTTTAATTCTGACTGTGGTACCTATTCCAGCTCACAATATACACGCCTTTCAAATTTCCCATAGCACAGATAGACTAAACCACACAATTTTTTAAAAATATTTTTTTTTATTGATTTCAGAGAGGAAGGGAGAGGGAGAGAGAGATAGAAACTTCAATGATGAGAATCATCGATTGGCTGCCTCCTGCACGCCCCCTACTAGGGATCCTGCCTGCCACCTGGGCATGTGCCCTGACCAGGAATCTAACCGTGACTTCCTGGTTCATAGGTCGACACTCAACCACTGAGCCACTCAGGCCGGGCCAGTTTTCAAATTTCATAATTAAATGTTTTGGGTAACAATTGGTTAATAACGTTTTATAAGTTTCAGGTGTACAACTTGATCATAGGGCATCTGCGTACTCCATTGTGTGCTCGCTACCCGAAGTCTGATCTCCTTCCGTCACCATATCCTGGACGCTCCTCTGCCCTCTTCGTTCTCCCTAACAATACTTTTGGAACAAAATTGTCCAAACACGTGGTCCATTTCTGTGGGAGACCTTCTCCTGTTTAGTAGCTTGCTCCAGGCAACCACTTGGCGTTTCAGAGGGAACTTAGGCCTGTACTCGTGTCGATGGGTGCCTCTGACTTTGCCCCCACAGTGGTGCCAGGCTGTCTGCATCTGGAAGCTTTTAAGTAGGCCCGGGGCCTGCGTGCTCCAGGAATCTGTTACCTCTGATGAGCAGCCTGGCAGGAGCCTCTGGGAACTCGATGGCTTCAAGGTTCTTTCCAGTCCCCAGATCTTAGGCGGCTGTGACGGCCCAGAACAAAGGGGCCTGATTCTGCTCCCTAATCTGAGTGGAGAGGTTGGTTTGGGGGAAGGAAAGCTGTCCTGGGCTATTAATGTGAACATAGCGTTTTCTCAAGCGCTTGCCTTCTCCCTCTGCAGCGTTTTCTGCGTTAGCAAACGTGAACCTGGCTTTGGATCAGGGAAGCGCCCTGGCCCTGTTCCGGATTCTGCAGTCCCCAGCGCTGGGCTCCGGGGGCTGCAGCAGCAGAACAGCGACTGGTACCTGAAGCAGCTCCTGAGCGACAGGCAGCAGAAGAGACAGGTGAGCAGGCCCGGGTGCAACCTGCAGGGGTGGGTGCACCTCCGCCTGAACCCGTGCTGTCGTGTTAAAGACACTTCTGGGCCATCTTTTTCTAGTGTAACCTTTTATTTTAACTAAGAACTTAATTTAATAGAGACCTTTTTTTTCAGCTTTAATAATGGGATACTAACATAGACATAAGGTTGATTGATGTAATGTAATAATTTAAAATAAAAGATCAACCTTGCCTTAGTTTTCACAGTTCACAGTTTTGTCTCAGATGTTTATTTATGTTTTGTTGTTGTTTTTTAATCCTCACCGAGGATGTGTTTCTCTTGATTTTTAGAGAGAGTAGAAGAGAGAGGGAAAGACAGAGAAATATCAATGTGAGAGAGACACATCAATTGGTTGCCTGCTGCACGAGCCCCGATGAGGGCCTGGTTCAGGGAGGAACTTGCAACCAAGGCACATGCCCTTGACTGGAATCCAACCCGGGACCCTTTGGTCCACAGGCCCACGCTTTATCCACTGAGCCACACTGGCCAGGGTTAAATTAGATTTTAAAATGTCCTCAGGTAGCCCTAGCTGGTTTGTCTCAGTGGATAGAGCATCAGCCTGCGGACTGAAGGGTTCTGGGTTCTATTCCAGCCAAGGGCCCATGCCCACATGCCCAGGTTGCGGGCTTGATCCCCAGTAAGGGGCGTGCAGGAGGCAGCCAATCAGTGATTATCTTTCATCATTGATGTTTCTGTCTCTCCTTCTCCCTTCCTCTCTGAAATCAATAAAGATATATTTAAAAAGAAAGAGCTGTCTTTTAAAATAAATCAATAAATAAAATGTCCTCAGGTAAAATACACATTGTCTTCAGCTGTGTCTGGTTTTAGAGTTGTAAATCCCCTGAAAATAGGTGATACCCACCTTCCCCATCTAAACTCCCAGCGCGTATTGGCCAGAGTGAGTAGCATACGTGTGCTAGTGATTCTGTAACCATTTTATCTCAGGACATTTTGATGCTTCTCACAAAATATCTCTTTAAATGGACTGGTATCCAGAAAGTCGCTCTACCCCCCCGCGTGGCCGGGCTGCCACTGGCCCCGTGGCTCTGTCCCGGTGACTGCTGCGGAGGGAGGAGAACTTGGTCTGGAGGCAGAGGCGGGAGCCGTGTTGACATGAGTGTCCTTTGCTCTCCTCAGAGTGGCCAGGCGGATGCCCTGCAGAAGGAGGAGCTCCAGGCTGCGGTGGATGCCGCCAACAGTGCCGCCCAGCAGTACCAGAGAAGTAAGCCCCCCGGCTGGGCTCCCGGGCTCCCGAGGAGGGGAGGGAAGTGGCTTCATGTCATTGGGGGTCTGAGGTCACCCTTTGCGCCACCCCATCCTCCACACCGTAATCCACCACCAGGCGCCTCTGACAGTGGGGTTCCTCCCCTCGCGGTGGCTTCCCTCAGCGAGTAAGCACCTCGGCTGGTCAGGGAAACGCCTGCAGCCGGCGAGAGTCGGGGATTGACTGGTGAGATCTGGAGGATGAAGGAGAAGGATGCTTGTAACCCATTGCGGACAATCATGAGAATTCTCGCTTCATATTACACAGTGTTTTACAAAGCATCCTACTTTAAAAAGATAGTAGCTTATAAGAACAGGTAATAAATAACTTCAAAATGCAATGGGTATTTGATTTTAAAGCGTGCCTTTAACATTTATGTAAAACACTTTTTGTACTCGTTCCATAGAAACTTATCTGGCCACTGGGTAAAGCTAGCAATGAAACTACTGGTCCGCAATGTGCTAATACGGGGCAACAGGGGGAAGGAAGTGTGAGCAGAGGGACCGAAGGTGAGAGGTGTCTGGAAGGACAGCGCTTGGGATCAGGTTTCTGGAGGTGTTTGGCGCTGGGTGGGGTAAGGTCAGGCTCAGGGAGATGGTGGAGAGCGCTGAGTGGCAGCTGAAGAAGCTGGTGCCTTGCTGGCAGCTGCAGCAAAGGGGGAGGTTTTAGGGCGAAGGTAGTGCTGGCTGCGGGTGATTTGGAGCAGAAAGAAGGTCTAGGTGAGGAGGCTGCTTTTAATAAAAGGCTTTGTTGCGGTGTAGTCCGCATACCTACAGTTCACCCCCACCCAAAGGAGACCGCTTTCTAAAGACGGGAGTTCCCCTTCGGGTGGCAGGTCATCCGCGGAGCGCACCTTCGCTCTGTGACAGCCGGCCTCTCCTTCCCCTCGGGCTCCCTCAGCAGCTGTGTTTCTGACCCTGTTCTCCGCCAGGGCTGGCAGCCGTGGCAGCCATCAACGCTGCCATCCAGAAGGGCGTGGCTGAGAAGACGGTTCTGGAACTGATGAACCCCGAAGCCCAGCTGCCCCAGGTGTATCCATTTGCTGCTGATCTTTATCAGAAGGAGCTGGCTACGTTGCAGCAGCAGAGTCCTGAAGTAAGTGAGCTGGGCCTGCCCTGCTTGTGAGCAAAACGCAACGGGAGGGCCTGGCTGGCGTGGCTCAGGGTTAAGCGTCGACCTATGAGCCAGGAGATCACAGTTCGATTCCCAGTCAGGGCACATGTCCAGGTTGCAGGCTCGATCCCCAGTGTGGGGCGTGCAGGAGGCAGCCGATCTATGATTCTCATCATTGATTTTTCTCTCTCTCTCTCCCTCTCCCTTCCTCTCTAAAACAATTAAAAAAAAAAAAAAACCACACACAAAACAAAACAGAAAGCAGTGGGAGGGAATTGAACACGCACATCGTTAGGGACACCGAGTTTTTAACCAGAAACTTCGACCCCGTGGTACTCCTGCGCGTCTCTCACTCGGTGCCCCTCTCGCTCTGTGCAGCATAGCCTCACCCACCCCGAGCTCTCCGTGGCAGTGGAGATGCTGTCGTCCGTGGCCCTCATCAACAGGGCCCTGGAGTCGGGAGACATGAACACGGTGTGGAAGCAGCTGAGCAGTTCCGTGACCGGCCTGACCAACATCGAGGAGGAGAACTGTCAGAGGTGGGTGCCGGGCGGACTGGATCCTCCGACGGCTGGAACCTCCGTGTGGGTCGGCCGTCAGCTCTGGTTTCATAGTCACTGTGATCATCTTTATTTTTTTCTATTTCTATTCATTTTATACTTTATCATATACCCTGACAAAAGCCATAATATTCTGGAACATCCTCTGAATGGAGTCCACCTTCATACTTCCTCACTTGTCCCAAGACTCTTCTGCTGGTTTGTTCAAACCGGGACCCGGTCTGGGACCATGTGTTACTACCTCTGTTGTGTCGCTTGGGTGGCTTTTAGTCCAGAATTGTCCTTTCTTCACGACACTGATTTGTCAGAGAGATGGGGCCAGTTGTCCTATAAAAGGCCCCATCTTCCGGTTCTGGTTGCTTCGAAGACTTGTCTTATTCCTGTAAGTTGGAAATTATGTCTAAAGGCATGTCGAGATTTAGTTGAACATTTCTGATAATGTGTGTTTCACATTTTCTCATATCAAGACTCCTGTGAAATCTACTGTCCTGCCATTAACAATACTAAGATTGGTCTTTAGGGGACCGCTTATCCCTCCAACGGATGTCTATGTTTATCTCTCACTAGGTCATAATCTCTTTGCACCTTTTGCACCAGCAACATGCACAGTTCCCCATTAACGATCGGCTTAGTACGTTTGACCCCAATTGAAAATCCTTGCCTAAATCGGTACTTCAGTAAGAGCTGCCAAATGATAACTTGTTGATACATCATTCCCCCTACATTTCCTAGCTGGTGGGTGGCCTTATTTCCTTATCTTGGAGCTGCTGCCTCTCTCTGATTCTAGAGTTGGTCTTACTTGGAATTGAGAGGCTGTTAAGAATAGGTGATACCCTTCCATGTTCACATTCTCTTTAAGGTAACTCAGTCCCGGAGCTGGCCTCTAGAGTATATCAAACTGAGGGGTACCTTAACTGTCTGTGCTCTCGGATACTTTGCCCACTGTTCCCTCCCTCGCCCCTCATTGCCCCTCGCGCCCCCCCCCCACGTCTTCTCATTCCTGTCACCCACAGGGATCCTGAAGGTCCCTTTGATTCTGTTGCACTTCATTGTCTTTGTTATTGGGGGATGGGGCAGGTATCTTGATGAGCTGATGAAGCTGAAAGACCAGGCACACGCAGAGAAGAACGAGTTTATTACGTGGAACGACATCCAGGCTTGCGTGGACCACGTGAATCTGGTGGTGCAGGAGGAGCACGAGAGTGAGTAACCCGGTCCCATCCCCCCAAGTGTCACGGTGCAAGGCGGTGTGATGCCATGAGCCGGTTCTAACCATGACTGCTGGGGGGATTTTGAAAATTGAAATATATGTATAACACAAAAGCTAAGGTTGGATATTATTTTCAAAACACCAGGCAACTGCTATAATTAGGTATGTAGGTCATAACTAAAAATTTCAGGAGATGGTCCTAGCTGGTTTGGCTCAGTGGATAGAGCGTCGGCCTGCGGACTGAAGGGTTCCAGGTTCGATTCCCAGTCGGAGCACATGCCTGGGTTGTGGGCTTGGTCGCCAGTAGGGGGCGTGCAGGAGGCAGCCGATCAATGATTCTCATCATTGATGTTTCTCACTCTCTATCCCTTTCCCTTCCTCTCTGAAATCAATAAAAATATATATATATATTTTAAAAAATTTTTTCAGGAGATGAATTGAACATTTTTTATTTTTTTAAATATTTTTATTTATTTCAGAGAGGAAGGGAGAGGGAGAGAGAGATAGAAACATCAATGATGAGAGAGAATCATTGACCGCTGCCTCCTGCACGCTCCCCTACTGGGGATCAAGCCCACAACCCGAGCATGTGCCCTTAATCGGAATCGAACCTGGGACCCTTCAGTCCGCAGGCCGACGCTCTATCCACTGAGCCAAACCAGCTAGGGCTGATTTTTTATTTTTAAGTGCTGTTATAGCAAGTAGCTCTGACACTAGCTTCCTGGAGTTGGGTCGTGTTGATGGGCTGAGGGCACAGTCCTGCCGTTTCAGGCGTCAGCTTTGAGTCCTGGACTTCTCAGGTCACCACATTTCTGAACAACTTGCTATAAATTCAGGTGTTTCTTCCACCCACTCAGGTTCAATAATCTCTAGATTGACTCCCAGAACTCAGGGAAGTGCTCTATTTATGATTCTAGTTTTATTAGAAAGGATACAAATCGGGACCAACCAAAGGAAGAGATCTGTGGGGTGATGTCAGGTAGGGCTGTGCCCCCTGCCAGCTCATCGATGTGTAGCACAGCCGGGTAAGCTCACCTGAGCTTCGGGGAGCCAGCATTTTTATCGGGGCTTCCTCACAGAGAAATGATGCTTGTATCATTGGCCATGTAATTGAACTTAATTTCCAGACCACCTCCCTCCCTGGAGATAGGGAGGCTGGGCTAACGTATCACATGGCTCAAAGCCCCACCCAGTCTTCTAATCACAAGGTTGGCCTTTCCAGCATTTCCAGCCCCCATCCTGAAACTACCTAGGGGCCCACCGGAAGTCACCTGGCTAGCATACACTCAGGGGTGGTTCCAGGGCCCGCCATGAATGACAGTTATTTTTGTCACTTGGGAAATTCTAAGGGTTTAGAACAGTGGTTCCCAACGTGGGGCACACGCCCAATAGGGGGCAATTTGATTTTTAAGGGGCGCAATTCGAGAATGAGTTATTAACAATGAATTTTTTGCATTTCGAATGGTTCTAGGGGCCTCATATGTTGTGACATAGTTATGCATTTCAGTTCTCATATGTTTTGGAACTTTATTTGCTATTTTTTATATCACGTCATATTATTATTATTTTTTAAAACAATTTCTTAATGATTTCTTCCTCAGTACTTCAACTGTCCTTTCATTCTTTCATTTTTCTCTCTCATGGATGCCATTTTCTTTGGAAGCTTGTTTAGACCAAGTTCATGGCCTTTGAGGCTTCCTCCACGTGAATAGGAGCTCACTTTTTGAATAATAAGAATTCTATGTCACGGGGGTGGGGCGTCAGGATGTTAGAGATGCTTAGGTGGGGCGTGGCCAAAACAAGGTTGGGAACCACTGGTCTAGAGGCCCTTTTCCAGGAACGAGGGAGAAAGACCAGCCAAAGTTTTGATTACACAATAGAGTCCTTACTGAAGTAGCACAGCTGACTGAGATGCCATGGGAGTGAACGTTTGCAGTTTGCTTTGTGTTCCTTGTGAGAAACATTCCACTGATGTAGTGGAAAGAGCCTTGCCGTGGAGCAGGGCGCCCCGGGCGTGGGTCCTCCGTCTGCCACTTGTGTGCTGTGTGATCTTGGAAGAGATCCCTAAGCCTCATCTTTTTTCTACAATAATATTGAATTAGGTGACTGGTTAAGATCCCTTGAACTCTGACTTTTTGTAAGTCAAGAATGGTTAATGCTACACTTTGAAATGTACCTGAAAACTATACTATAAAGCCAGTTTCATCAAAATCTTCACACTTTAAAAAATATATTTTTATTGATTTTAGAGAGGAAGGGAGAGGGAGAGAGAGCTAGAAACATCAATGATAAGCGAGAATCATTGATTGGCTGCCTCCTGCATGTCCCACACTGCGGATGGATCCCGCAAACTGGGCATGTGTCCTGACTGGGAATCGAAACGTAACCTCCTGGATCATAGGTTGACACTCAACCACTGAACCATGCTGCTGGGCAAAAATCTTCACACTTTTAAGTGAGAGCAATTACACATAAAACAAGAGGACTTGAGCTTTCAATAGGAATATGGGTATAAGGCCATTTATTTTGAATGAAACAAACACTAAATTTAAAGAGACCATGCTGCCCAATATTATGGATGACAAATTATGGTTTGAATCATGGCAGTGCTTGGGTGGATTCATGTGTACTTAGCACGTTTACAGACTGATTTGTTTATGGAATTTCTTAAAAGAAATAACCTTTGTTTCTTCCTCTTCAGGGATTTTAGCCATCGGCTTAATTAACGAAGCCCTGGACGAAGGTGATGCCCAAAAGACCCCTGCAGGCCCTGCAGATTCCTGCAGCCAAACTGGAGGGCGTCCTGGCAGGAGTGGCCCAGCATTACCAAGACACGCTGATCCGAGCAAAGAGAGAGAAAGCCCAGGTGAGTGGCATCAGAAGGCTCGCTTCTGTTCCGGGAACTTCCTCCCTCCAAGCACCAAGATACAGGAGTGACGCCTCCCCTGATCCCTCAGGGACTGCTCCCGGGCACCTCATGCGCAGAGCTCTGTAGGGACACAGGGGTGAGGGACATAGACTCAGCCTCTTGGAAGCTTTGCTATTTTACACATTTGGCTTTTTTTTTATTGTTGTTTTTTGTCAACACATCTCCCTGTCTCTGAGTAAATTCTGCATTGAAATATAAGACCCAAAATGCATAAGTCAGCCCTAGCTGGTTTGGCTCAGTGGATAGAGTGTCAGCCTGCGGACTGAAGGGTCCCGTTTTGATTCCAGCCAAGGGCACATGCCCAGATTGCAGGCTCAATCCCCAGTGTGGGGTGTGCAGGAGGCAGTTGATCAATGATTCTCTCTCATCATTGATGTTTTTATCTCTCTCTCCCTCTCCGTTCCTAAAATTAATCCTATATAATAAAAGCCTAATATGCAAATCGACCAAGCGGCGGAATGACCAGTCGTCAGCCATGAGCCCTGCTTCTGGCTGAGCGGCGCTCCTGCTGTGGGAGTGCAGTGGCCACCAGGGGCAGCTCCTGCATTGAGCAGGATCGGGCTGAAATAGGCTCTTTGACATCCCCCGAGGGGTCCCGGATTGCGAGAGGGCACAGGCCAGGCCGAGGGACCCCACTGGTGCACAATCGGGGCAGGGGAGGGATGCGGGAGGTTGGCCAGCCAGGGAGGGACCTCGGGAGGGCTCCAGAGCGTGTCCAGCCCGTCTTGTTCAGTCCCGATCAGCCGGACCCCAGCAGCAAGCTAACTTACTGGTCAGAGCATCTGCCCCCTGGTGGTCAGTGCATGTCATAGCCAGCGGTTGAGCGGCCTTAGCATATCATTAGCATATTATGCTTTGAGTGGTTGAATGGGCAACTGGACACTTAGCATATTAGGCTTTTACTATGTAGAATGATACATGTAAGTTTTAGTACATCATGCCACAGAGGATTGTGTGTTTTTTTGACAGGTTTATTGAGATATAATTTATTTACCATACAGCTCATCACTTTAAAGTGTACAATTCAGTGGTTTTTAGTCTGTTCACAGAATTGTGCAAACATCACCATAACCAATTTTAGAACATTTTCATCATGCCCAAAAGAAACCCAGCACTCATGGTTGCAACTCCTCATTTCCCCTCAATCTTTCCAGCCCCTGGCAGCTACCAATCTACTTTCTTTGCCTGTTCTGGATGTTCAGTATAAATAGAATAATACAGTATGTGGTTCTTTGTAACTGGCTTCTTTCACTTAGCTTGGTTTATCCAAGTTGTAGCATGTGTTAGTACTTCATCTCTCTTTAAAAAAATATATTTTTTATTGATTTCGGGGAGGAAGGGAGAGGAGAAAGAAATAGAAACATCAACGAGAGAGAATCATGGATCGGCTGCCTCCTGCATGCCCCTTATTGGAGCCCGCAACCCGGGCATGTGCCCTTGACTGGAATTGAACCCGGGACCCTTCAGTCCACAAGCCGATGCTCTATCCACTGAGCCAAACCGGCTAGGGTTACTTTATCTCTTTTTATTGTTGGATAATACTCCATTGTTTGGAATATTGTTCCATTAATGAGTTGGTGGAAATATGGCTTGTTTCCACTTTATGGCTATTGGAATAATGCTGCTCTGAACATAAAAGTTTCCCAAAGTAATTGTTACACGAACCCATCTTTTAAAAAGTTTGTCTTGCCTCTCAGCTAGTTTGTTGAAGAAGTGGACAAGATTTATACCTCTGTTTATGCTGTTGCTGAGCCGGGAGTTAGTTTGTGTGTAGTCGGCCCTCAGATATTAGTTGCGTGATGAAAGCATCGTTACCTCTGTTTCTCTAATTGTCATTAGTCTCTTTTTAAGTTCTTCCTAACTAACAGCAATTATGTAGGGAGGACCACAACTTTTTTTTTTTAAACTTAGAAGATCCCTACAGTGAGGTTCTCATAGCAAGCGAAGAGCTGAAGGAAATTCTTAATTCAGGCGGTTAGATTCTTTCTGGGAATCCAAATATAGAAAAACAGACCAAGGCATCTGTGTGATTGCAGCTTTTGTACACCAACCCCCATGGGTTAGGGGTGGAGGAGTTGTGGGTGATATTATGATGTTGATAAATCTCCTTTGATTCCCTTGTCATCAGAGTACAGTAGTTAACATCACCATGTCCTGATCATGTAAATGCAGCCAGTACTGTGCTTCATATAAGAGGCACATTAATGTGCTGAATGTCAGTTGATCCTGGGGTGAGGGTTGAATCATAACTCCCGTTTTGTAGCCAGGAAATTGAGACAAAGGGATCAATGATGTTACTCACTCAGGTGAGAAGCAGTTGGCTGTGGGGAAGTTACCAATGGAGGTCTCTGTCTCTAATAATCAACGTGGGATCAGTTGGATCAGTTCTTCCCAAACATTTTTTTAAAATATATTTTTATAGCCCTAACCGGTTTGATTCAGTGGATAGAGCGTCGGCCTGCAGACTGAAGGGTCCCGGGTTCAATTCCGGTCAAGGGCATGTACCTTGCTTGCAGGCATATCCCCAGTCGGGGGTATGGAGGAGGCAACTGATCGATGTTTCTCTCTCATCGATGTTTCTAACTCTCTATCCTTCTCCCTTCCTCTCTGTAAAAAATCAATAAAATGTATTTTTTTAAATCAATAAAATATATTTTTAAAATATATATATATATATTATTGATTTCAGAGAGGAAGGGCGTGGAAGAGAAAGAGATAAACATCAGTGATGAGAGAGAATCATGGATCGACTGCCTCTTGCACGCCCCACACTGGGGATCAAGCCCGCAACCCGGGCATGTGCCCTGATCAGGAATTGACCCGTGGCCTCCTGGTTCCTAGGTCACTGCTCAACCACTGAGCCATGCCGGCTGGGCAGTTCTTCCCAAACTTGGCTGATCATCAGAACACTTTAAAAGTTATTTTAAAAATGCAAATTCCTAAGATTTATACTCTTGTTTCTGCTTATTCAGAATCTCTAACTGGGGGCCTGGCTGTAGTGATTCTGTATAGACCCCAGTGGTGATGTTTGTTTTTGCTGCCATATAAGTCCACAAGGAATCTTATGTTTGATTGACAGAGAAGTGGACTTTGGGAAAATAAACTAGGCCAGGTTTCATGTCTAAAAAAGGAAACTAGTTTGAGGCTCTGTCTTGTACCTGCTCTCACTCATGCTCTGAGCCTTTTGGTAGGGTTGTGGGAGTTAAACTGTTAGAGGATGTGACTAGAGTTTGAAGCATTTCCGTTTGCTGTGGAATAACTTTACAGAGGACGGGGGTGGTGTTAGAGGGAATTTGCTTAACACTGCCAGGTCCGGCTGGGTGGACTACACATTAGATGGAATAGCCTTTTTTAGGCCTCAGCTTAGCTTATAACTATGTCTGGGCCTTCTTGAAAGTGGTTTTAAAAATAA
>NW_005872209.1:14810-50470 GCF_000147115.1 Myotis lucifugus
TATTCCATCTCTGTATTTGTTATAGGTCGATTCAGACTTCCTCCAAGTATTCTTTCTGCCTCTTTTTCTTCTTGTCTTGGGGATCCCATTATGCATTTATGGATATTATCGATGGTGTCCTCGGTTCTCTGAGGCTTTGTTCATTTTTCTTGATTCTTTTTTCTTACTGTTCCTCAGACTGGGTCATTTCAGTGGACTAATCTTCCAGTTTGCTGAGTCCCTCTAGGAATTTTTTTTTAATTTCAGTTATTGTATTTTACAGCTCCCAAATTTCATTTGATTCTTCTTTTTTTAAAAAAAAGTAATTTTGATTTCTTTGTTGATCATTCTCTCTTTGGTGAGACTTGTTCTTATATTCTATAGTTCTTTGAACATATTTAAAATAGCTGATATAAGTCTCTGTCTACCAGGATCAATTTAGACATTTTTGATTGTCAGCTTTCCCCCCTTTTTGGGCCAGGCTTTCCTGTTTCTATGCATGTCTTGTAGTGTGTTTTTTTTAAGTCAGAAGGTCTTTTGTTTTTTTAAATATATTTTTATTGATTTCAGAGGGTGGGGGAGAGAGAGAGAGAAACATCAATGATGAGAGAGAATCATGGATCGGCTGCCACCTGCACGCCCCACACTGGGGATCGAGCCTGCAACCCAGGCATGTGCCCTGACCGGGAATCGAACTGTGACTTCCTGGTTCATAGGTCGACGCTCAACCTCTGAGCCACGCCAGCCGGGCTGTCTTGTAGTTTTTGAAAACTGGACATTTTAATAAAATAACAGGGCAGCTCTGAAAATCAGATTGCACTCTCCCGCCTCAGGGCTGCTTGTTGTCCCTGATTGTTGCCATTATTTGTTTAGCGACTTTTGCTTCTGTTAAGTCTGTGCTCTTTATCATGTGTGTCCACTGAAGTCTCTGCTTGGTTAGCTAGTGGTCAGACAGAAATGACTAGACAGAAATGTCCTCAAGTTCCCTGGGTTCCTTCCCAGTTTGCTCTTTTGCCCCTTCTCGCTGCTTTTGACCTCCTGAGCCACTCGAATTCATCTTTGCATCTTTATCACTTTATCTGAAGCATTTTTCTTGTAATCTTTCACCAGTTTTTAAAAAATATCTTTGTATTGATTTTTTTAGAGAGGAAGGGAGAGGGAGAGAGAGAGGAACATCAATGGTGAGAGAGAATCATTGATCAGCTGCCTCCTGCACGCCCTGCACCAGGGATGGAGCTCGCAACCCAGGCATGTGCCCTGACCGGTAATCGAACTGGCGACCTCTTGGTTCCTGGGTTGATGCTCAACCGCTGAGCCACACCGGCCGGGCTTCACTGGTTTTTTTATTCCTGCTTCTTCCAGTTGACTATTCCATGTCTCTCACGTGTTTGAAACTTCCTCCATATCTAATCGAGTCTCAGAAGCCCCTTTATCCCATGGGCCCTGATTTCATGGCTCTTAATATTATATTGCTTTTCACGGTGTGCAGGAAACCCAGGATGAGTCCGCCGTGTTATGGTTGGATGAAATTCAAGGTGGAATCTGGCAGTCCAACAAAGACACCCAGGAAGCACAGAGGTGTACGTATCGCTGGTTTATTTCTCTCGGGGGAGGGCGGGGTGGCAAGGTGCTCCATGTCATGTTAGGCAGATCAGCATGTGGGGGGAACAGCTTGCCAGGAGGCATAGCCAGGTGAACCAGTGTATGAACGGAGGTGCCTCCTAAACTATTCCGGTAACAGTTCTCTTCCGCGATAGTTGCCGTAGGAATCTTTGCCATTAACGAGGCCGTGCAGAGTGGCGATGTGGGTAAAACGCTGAGTGCCCTTCGTTCCCCGGATGTCAGCCTGTACGGAGTCATCCCTGAGTGTTGTGAAACGTACCAGAGTGACCTCGCAGAAGCCAGGAAGAAAAAGCTGGCGGCAGGTGGGTTACGGTGAAATAAATGTGTGCCCTGAAGCTGAGAGCTTGAGTATATGAGGGGAGCGAGGTAGAGGGAAGGGCAGTCTGTAGAGAAAGATAACTTTCGTGTAGAAGTACAGTATCTGGACTTATTTTAAATACCCTGAGGAGGCAATAATATTCCTATTTTGGGGGGAAAAAATTTTCCCCTTTTGGGCAACTATGTTTAAAAAGGTCCATTTTCTGAAAATGCCGAAAGGATAAAATATTTGTTCATCTTTTTTAGGGTTTCAGTAACTGCTACAGTATCTAAGCCTAGAGATAGATAGAAGGAGTTTATCTGCAAAAGAAGGGGAATAAAGATTTGATTCTCATCCCTTTTTATGGCCTTTTAAAAAATAAATTTATATATTTTTATTGATTTCAGAGAGGGAGGGAGAGAGAGAAACATCAGTGATGAGAGAGAATCATTGATTGGCTGCCTCCTGCCCGGAATCGAACCAGGACCCCTCAGTCCTCAGGCTGATGCTCCATCCACTGAGCAAAACCAGCTAGGGCGGTGTTTTCTTTTTATAATGTAGATGTGAGTGAGCTCAAAGGCATCGCAAAGCCATAATATAATGTAAGAGGGACGTAGGATGCTCCTTTGCTCTCATTAATTCAAGGAGTGGGATTTTGGAATGGTCTTCAGGGAGATTGGTGAACCTGGTCAGAATCATCCTGTCCCATTGGACAGATGCGTGTTGGGAGCGTGGCTCTGGGTCCCTTTTAATCTTTCCTTTACTGTCCACCAGGCGACAACAACAGCAAGTGGGTGAAGCACTGGGTGAAAGGCGGATATTATTATTACCACAACCTGGACACGCAGGAAGGAGGATGGGATGAGCCCCCAGGCTTTGTGCAGAACTCCACGCAGCTGTCACGGGAGGAGATCCAGGTAGGTCGCCTTTCCTCGGGGAAGGAGCTGAGCGCAAGCGTGTTGGAGCTGAACGTGTGTTTGGAGGAACAGGCCTGTGGTCAGAAGCCTTAGCCTAAAATTGAGGCTACATAATGACCAGGCTTAGAGTAATTATTTGTCTAGTGGTTGGGGGAGTGACTTAAGGCCTAAATTAGGAAAACATCAGTCTTGTAGAATTTAAGTCAGACAAATTGTGTGCTTATTAAAGAAAATGTGGATGCCCAGAAGAGAAAAATGAAAAGCTTCTCTAACTCGTCATTAAACGCAACTACTGTTCACCTCCCCCAGTTTACATTTTCACCCTCTTTTCAGACTGTCCCACCCACTCCGGACTGTGCTGTGTTCGACCTTAACCTGTCGTCACAGGCAGGCTGGCCAGTTCCCTGCGTGTCCTCCACCGCGGCGGTCCAGGGGCTTCTGGGACTGGGCACTCAGCCCCTGTCGGCCCCTGTTCCTCTGTCTTCTTTTCGTTAATGACCCACGCACCGTGCCTGGCACAGTCAGTGTTGGGCAGATGAGAGGGTACATAGGAGAGGAAAGAAGATCAAGTTGCTTTTGTCCGTGGCTTGTTGGGGTGTGAGAACCACCTGCCCTGAAAAATAGACCTGAAGCCATTCTCGTTGCTCAAAGATCTAGAACAGTCGGAGAAAGCAGTGAGGGTTGGCTTGTGCGCTGCGGATGTGTACCGTTAAAATGTGTGTCCGTTCTCACCTGCGTGTGTCTCCCTGTGACCACGTGCCTTTCAGAGTTCCATCTCCGGGGTGACGACTGCGTACAACCGAGAGCAGCTCTGGCTGGCCAACGAGGGCTTGATCACCAGGCTGCAGGCGTGCTGCCGCGGATACCTCGTCCGACAGGAGTTCCGCTCCAGGTTGAATTTCCTGAAGAAACAGATTCCCGCCATCACCTGCATCCAGGTATTTCAGAGCCCCGTGCACAGGCCGCGGGTGGGCGCCGAGAGCAGGGCTCAGCAACCGCCATTCTTAGGGGCGAGTGTGGGTGTGCTTTCCTCCTGGCCTCTCGGCCTCATCCTTCTTCGGATAAGCGTTTCCTCTTTGCTGCCACTGTCATCAGTGTGCCCGATGCGGTGCTTCGAGGGGAGCTGCCAGCCCAGGGCAGTTTTCTGACAGGCAGAACATGTCACAGAGAGAATTCGGTTGGAGCTGGGCCTCAGGGCTCCCCCCTGCCCGGTGGTGTGAGCCTCTAAGTTTGCTTCATCCTCTGTGAGTGGGGATACTAATGTTTACCTTCCCTTCCTCGCTGATTTATTGTAAGGCTCCAATAAAAGACTCTGTGTGGAGGCACTTTATTTATTTATTTATTTATTTATTTTTAATCCTCACCTGAGGATATTTTTCCATTGAGTTTTTAGAGAGAGTGGAAGGGAGAGGGAAAGACAGAGAGAGACATCGATGTGAGAGAAGCACATCGATTAGTTGCCTCCTGCACGAGCCCCGACCAGGGCCTGCGGCAGGGGAGGTGTCTGCAACCGAGATACGTGCCCTTGACCAGAATTGAACCCAGGACCCTTCAGTCTGCAGTCCAATGATTTATCCACTGAGCCAAACTGGCTAGGGCAAGGCACTTTCTAAAAAAATATATATATATATATTTTTATTGATTTCAGACAGGAAGGGAGAGGGAGGGAGGAAGAGAGAGAAAGAAACATCAATGATGAGAGAGAATCATTGATCAGCTGCCCCCTCCACGCCCCACACTGGGAATCGAGCCCACAACCCGGGCATGTGCCCTGACCGGGAATCGGACTGTGACCCCCTCGTTCATAGTGGGACACTCAACCTCTGAGCCACGCCGGTCGGGCTGGAGGCACTTTTAAAAGGTGTGACGTGCTGAGCTCACACCAGGGAAGTGGACACTGGCCACTGTGCTCTCCACAAGCCTCTGCCCACACTCCCCAGTCACTGCAGACGTGGTCCTCTGTAAGCTTCGTCAGGAATTGCACTTGGACAGGATGTCGAGGAGAGGTGTTGGAATTGCCTCTCTTCCCTGGGAAACAATGTGTCGACTGTAATATTTGATGGTTTCAGTCGCAGTGGAGAGGATACAAGCAGAAGAAGGCCTATCAGGACCGTCTAGCGTACCTGCGCTCCCATAAAGATGAAGTCGTGAAGGTACGGTAGCCGGGGCGGGTCACTCCGTGTGGGGTCCAGTATGACCTGTGTTGAGGTGAAGGACTTTTGTAACTTCCAGGGCCCTTTGTCCACAGATCCAGTCCCTGGCGAGGATGCATCAGGCGAGAAAGCGCTATAGAGATCGCCTGCAGTACTTCCGAGATCACGTAAGTCCCCTTGGGAAGCAGGGCCGGTGGGATCCGTTCTGCGCTATTTCTGGTGGACAAATGACCAAAAGCATTTCTTCTCTGTTCCTTAGATAAATGACATTGTCAAAATCCAGGCTTTTATTCGGGCAAACAAAGCTCGCGACGACTACAAGACTCTCAGTGAGTAACTGTGGCTCAGCGGAGGCGGCGTGGAGGCCCTCAGGTTCTGGGCATTCTCCACGGATCTCTTTCCTTTCCTGCAGGCAAGCCTGGGGGTCAGGGGCTGCTGGCGAGTTAACCCCCTTTGCTAACCTGTGACTGCATGTCCTGTTCTTCACCGTGTCAGCCTCTGTCACATCATAGCCATAGCGTGACCGAGAACACTGCGCCTCGTGGTTGTCCTTGCTCATTTCACAGTTAAACAAACACTCGTGACTAGAGCTCATGCATAACCCTGACATTCCTCGGGACTGAGAACCCGTCCTGGTAACTTCGTTCTCGTCTGACACGCGCTGTCTTTCCGCCAGTCAATGCCGAGGACCCGCCGATGGTCGTGGTGCGGAAGTTTGTCCACCTGCTCGACCAGAGTGACCAGGATTTCCAGGAGGAGCTGGATCTCATGAAGATGCGGGAGGAGGTCATCACCCTCATCCGCTCCAACCAGCAGCTGGAGAACGACCTCAACCTCATGGATATCAAAATCGGACTGCTGGTGAAAAACAAGATCACGCTGCAGGTGTGTGCGGAGCTGGCGGGGCCACGGGGCGGGTCCTGCTTTGGCTTCCCTGCCTCACCCTCGCTGACTCACGGCTTCCTTCTCCTTGAAGGCCATAAACTTTTAAAAACTTACAGAGGGAATGAAATGCTGTAATTTAATAGCAACATTTAAAATAGAGAAGATACAAACCATCCCGTAATCCCACCACCCCACAATCATTTCCTATCGGACATTTTTACTTCATATTAGAAGATAAAATGTTTTCCATGTGATAAAGTCATAATATTATTTTTTTAAATATGTTTTTATTGATTTTAAAGAGGAAGGGAGAGGAGGAGGAGAGAGAGAGAGAAACATCAATGATGAGAGAGAATCATGGATTGGCTCCTCCTGCACGCCCCACACTGGGGATCAAGCCTACAGCCCAGGCTTGTGCCCTGACCTGGAATCAAACTGAACTCCTGGTTGATAGGTCGACGCTCAATCACTGAGCCATGCCGGCCAAGCAGTCATAAATATTATTTTTAATGGCAGTGTTATAACTAATTAGAAAATACACTATAATTTATCTCTTTTCCCCCCCAACTATTTGACAAGTTTTTATTATTACAGATAACATTCCAGGGAACGTCTTGATGTATATGTAGCTTTTATCGTATTTAAGGCTTTGTCTTCCAGGTAGACTCCTAGGAGTTGGCTTCCTGAGTCAGTGGACGTTTTTATGGATCAGGTTCTTTATAGGAAGATGAGAGTAGGATTGTATTTGACTGATGTATTGAAAACAGGATACTCCATCTGACTTGGAAGGGATCCGCCAGTGCCGAGAAAGACCCACAATGCCCTGCTTTGTCTCTGAAAGCTTTTTGATTGATGTGTTGGTTTGTGTTTACAGGATGTGGTTTCCCACAGTAAAAAACTTACCAAAAAAAATAAGGAACAGTTGTCTGATATGATGATGCTAAATAAACAGAAGGGAGGTCTCAAGGCTTTGAGCAAGGAGAAGAGAGAGAAATTGGAAGCTTATCAGCACCTGTTTTATTTATTGCAGGTGAGTGGCTCCGAAAAATGTAGCTAATTTTCTTTTCATAAGATAACCTTACCCATAGATCTCTGTGGAACTAGTTCTGATTTCCACTGAGGGGTGAGCAAAGAGCTGTCTTACCTTTCTTTCTTTCTTTACATTTTCTTTATTTCTTTCCTTATATACATTCTGATCCTTCGAGTTTATAAAACCTTGGATGTTTTTGCCAGCCTTTACATGATCTGGAAGTGACTTAAATCCCTTGGCTTCATTTCAGACCAACCCCACCTATCTGGCCAAGCTGATTTTTCAGATGCCCCAGAACAAGTCCACCAAGTTCATGGACTCGGTGATCTTTACCCTCTACAACTACGCCTCCAACCAGCGGGAGGAGTACCTGCTGCTGCGGCTCTTCAAGACGGCGCTCCAGGAGGAGATCAAGTACGGAGGGCCCTCCCCCCCCCCCCCCCCAGTCAGAGGCTCAGGGCTGGACAGGTAGGCTGCCTGCATCGTACGCTTCATGCTCTCAGCCAAGGCTGTGATTTGTGTGAACTACTCGAAAGAAGGATCTACTTGTTAAATTACTAATATAAAGTGTTGTTGCAGATTCTAGGGAGGTGATAAAGTAATAAATTTGCTAAATTAATTTTAGGAACATTTCTATATTAAAATACAATTTTTTTTAAAATATACATTTTTATTGATTTTTTTACAGAGAGGAAGGGAGAGGGATAGAGAGTTAGAAACATTGATGAGAGAGATCAATCAGCTGCCTCCTGCACGCCCCCCAGTGGGGATGTGCCCGAAACCAAGGTACATGCCCTTGACCGGAATCGAACCTGGGACCCTTCAGTCCGCAGGCCTACGCTCTATCCACTGAGCCAAACCGGTCCGGCTAAAATACAATTTTTTTAAAAGACTGACCTTTAATCTTTTTTATTTTTTGTTTTATTATTATTTTTAAAATATTTTTATTGAGTTCAGAGAGGAAGGGAGAGGGAGAGAGAGAGAGAGAAACATCAATGATGAGAGAGAATCATGGATCGGCTGCCTCCTGCACGCCCCCTACTGGAGATTGAGCCCCCAACCCGGGCGTGTGCCCTGACCGGGAATCAAACCCGGGGCTCTTTAGTCCACAGGCCGATGTTCCCTAAAATATAATTTTTAAGAAGCTGATCCAAACACCAAGATTCCACATTTCTATCTAATGAAGGACCCGGTTACGCTCTCAAGATTGTGTTCGCAGCCACAGAAAGGTGTTCTGTGTTTAGACAAGTGTTAATAGAGAAATAACAAGTACCCGCTTCCTTCCAATTATGTGTGTCCAGGAGATGGGATCGTTAAGCTCATAGATTCTGTGTAGTTTTAACTGAGTTTGTTTCTGATGTTTTCATAGGTCAAAAGTGGACCAGATTCAAGAGATCGTGACAGGAAACCCTACCGTTATTAAGATGGTTGTCAGTTTCAACCGTGGCGCTCGGGGTCAGAACGCCCTGCGGCAGATCTTGGCCCCGGTTGTGAAGGAGATTATGGACGACAAATCCCTCAACATCAAAACCGACCCGGTGGATATCTACAAGTCGTGGGTTAATCAGATGGAGTCTCAGACAGGAGAGGCAAGGTGTGTAGCCACGACACCCTTTCCTGTCCTGTGTTTCATTCTCTCTCTCTCTCTCTAAGCAGTTGACCTTTGATTTACAAGCTAATCATTGTTCAAATAGTTTTTCCTTAGAAACCTCTTTATTAAATTGTTGACCTGGTAACATGTTCATTTATTTAGCAGGTATTTACTGAGTTCTTACTAACGGCTCTCCCTGGCTTCCAGGAAAGTCCAGAAGTCTTAGCATTATATGCAGGGCCCTGCATGACCGGGCCCTGCTCATTTCTCCTCTTCCTTTTCTTTGCATTTGATCTTCCTTCCTAGAAGACCCTTCTTCCTTTTTCCCGAGCCCCTTCCTCCTGGAAGCCCTCCTTGATTCCCCCAGTCTGAGTAGAAGCCCCTCTGGCCCTGCAGCACTATGGTCAGCTTCTTACTTATAGCACAATATGTTTTGTGTGTTGTTTTTTTTTAAAATATATTTTATTGATTTTTTACAGAGAGGAAGGGAGAGGGATAGAGAGTTAGAAACATCGATGAGAGAGAAACATCGACCAGCTGCCTCCTGCACATCTCCCACTGGGGATGTGCCCGCAACCAACATACATGCCCTTGACCGGAATCGAACCTGGGACCCTTCAGTCTGCAGGCCGACGCTCTATCCACTGAGCCAAACCGGTTTCGGCTGTGTGTTGTTGTTTTTTTCTTTGTTTTTTTTTTACAATATACAAAATAAATCCATTATCAGATTGTAGGTACAAAATAAGTATCCATTTACACAGCACAATATGTTTTAAATAAATGCCCGTTTGTCTCTCCCACCAGGTAGTTAGAGACTCAGGAAGCTATCATGTCCCATACACCATTCATCCCAAGTGCCTATCATGGTGCCGGGCACATAATTCAAGGCACCCAATTCACAGTTGAAAACCCGAGTTCAGATCCCGGCCCCATCATTTACCAGGTCAATGAACACGAGCAAGTTGCCTAGTCTCTCCGGGTCTTTCTGTTCATGAAATGCGTGGCCCTGCCTCAGGCACTCCCTGGCTTCTGGTCTAACCATATTGGGGGTAATTTCTGCTTTCCCAGCAAACTCCCCTATGACGTGACTCCCGAGCAGGCTCTGGCTCACGAAGAGGTCAAGACACGTCTCGACAACTCCATCAGGAACATGCGGGCCGTGACAGACAAGTTCCTCTCCGCCATCATCAGTTCCGTGGACAAAATCCCGTGAGTACCTTCCGTCGTGACCCCTGACAGAGCCCAGCGTGAGTGCCCTCCTGCTCCCCGGCCCCTCTCACACTTTGTGTCCCTCTCACAGCTACGGGATGCGCTTCATCGCCAAAGTGCTGAAGGACTCGCTACATGAGAAGTTCCCCGATGCTGGTGAGGATGAGCTGCTGAAGGTAAGACTCGGGAAGCTGGCGCAGCCCGGCCCTTCCGGTAGACCTTTGAGGAAGCAGTGATACAACGAGGCCTGACCATAGACCAGCCGTGGGCAAACTACAGCCCGCGGGCCGGATCCGGCCCGTTTGAAATGAATAAAACTAAAAAAAAAAAGACCGTACCCTTTTATGTAATGATGTTTACTTTGAATTTATATTAGTTCACACACACACTCCATCCATGCTTTTGTTCCGGCCCTCCGGTCCAGTTTAAGAACCCATTGTGGCCCTCGAGTCAAAAAGTTTGCCCACCCCTGCCATAGACCGTTAGTGAGAGCCGGAATTTCAGCAGTAGCTCGCCACGGATTGTGAGGCTTTGAACATGATTGTCAATAGTCAATGACACCTCTTTGAGTTTCTATAGCGTTCGAATGGCCTGCCTCAATTAAGTCGAGGTGGATGCTTCCTGTCTTGAGATAAATTTCTGAGTCCTATCTTTTCGCTGGAAAATAGCTCCCTCTGCTGGTGGCCAGGTGAATGGGACCAAGCACAACTTTCTGCTGAGGCTGTTGCTGGTAACGCTGACTTGCCTATGCGCCTTTCTTTCCTTCTTTTTTTAACCTGAACGCTTTTTTCTTCTCTCTCCTAGTTCTTGTGCTTTCCTACAGTGAGGCCTCGCTTCTAGGCTTTCTGTTCAGGTGAATTAATTTTGTATTTTTGAATGATGGCTCTAGGGGAAATGCTGTGACTGTCCTTGAATTCTTCTGCGGAAGAGCCGTGTGTTGAGTGACTTTAATTTCCGAGGCATGAACTTGTCTACCTGTGACGTCTCTCCCGCATGAGCACGATGGGGGTCGGACAGGTCGCTCTGTGCTAACTAGGTCCTGTGTAAGGATTTATTTTAACTGCCTTTGTTAGCCTCTCCGAATCAAAGTCCGCCCACATGGAAGCGAAAAGTACGCGTGGGTGGCAGCCGTATTTGCTGCCATAATGTGAGAGCGAAGGATGCCCTGCAGCGCTCACAGACGTGAAGTCTGTCATTTCCCCCTGAATCTGTCCTTTCCGTTGTAATGCTTTTCAGTTCTGTCTTATTTTCTTTTGCTCTGCACCCAAACAAGGGACGTTGGGTCCTGTTAGGGTCAGACCTTGAGAGCAGGCGCGTGTGCATGCGTGCATGCGTGTCCGTGTGTGTAGCGCGCATTTTCCCTCACAGGACTGCGTGTTCTGGTTTCCTTTGCTTATAGAGTCCTTTGTGGCTTCCTCGGTGGAGCGGCTTGTAACACCCATCTTTCTTGGTCGTCTGTCCCCAGATCATTGGTAACCTGCTGTACTATCGATACATGAATCCAGCCATTGTTGCTCCGGATGCCTTTGACATCATCGACCTGTCGGCCGGAGGCCAGCTCACCACCGACCAGCGCCGCAACCTCGGCTCCATCGCCAAGATGCTCCAGCACGCGGCTTCCAACAAGATGTTCCTGGGAGATAACGCTCACTTAAGCATCATTAACGAATACCTCTCCCAGTCCTACCAGAAATTCAGGTAAGAGGCAGCGGATCGGGTACTTGAAAGACTCTGCAGGTATGTGTCTATCTCTGAAGGTAACGACAAGACTAACAACCACACCTCGTTCTCCCTGGGCAGCCACAATGTGGGACACGTGTTGGATGTGCCCAGAGCTCCAGGGCGTGAGGAAGAGGATTTTTGAGCTAAAACATGTGTACCTGCCCCAGCTGGTTTGGCTCAGTAGATAGAGCATCAGCCTGTGGAGTGAAAGGTCCCGGGTTCGATTCCAGTTAAAGGCACATGCCTGGGTTGTGGGCTTGATCCCCAGTGGGGGGGCGTACAGGAGGCAGCCAATCAATGATTCTCTCTCATCATTGATGTTTCTATCTCTCTCTCCCTTCCTCTCTGAAATCAATTAAAATATATATATTAAGAATGTGTACCTGCCCTGACCAGTTTGGCTCAGTAGATAGAGCGTTGGCCTGCGGACTGAAAGGTCCCAGGTTCGATTCCGGTCAAGGGCATGTACCTTGGTTGCGGGCACATCCCCAGTAGGGCAGCTGATCGATGTTTCTCTCTCATCGATGTTTCTAACTATCTATCCCTCTCCCTTCCTCTCTGTAAAATTTCAATAAAATATATTAAAAAAAAAAAAAAGAATGTGTACCTGTGGAATTGTAACCAGAGGAGAGTTGGAGAATACTCTTTTTTTTTTTTAAATCACTGCACTCTTTTTCTTTTCAATTGTCTCTTCTTTTAAAAAAAATTTTTTTTTATTGGTTTCAGGAAGAAGGGAGATAGAGAGAGAAAAACATCAGTGATGAGAGAGAATCATGGATCGGCTGCCTCCTGCACGCCCCCTACTGGGGATCGAGCCCGTAACCCGGGCATGTGTCCTTGACCAGATATGGACCCGGGACAATGCAGTCCGCAGGCTGGTGCTCTATCCACTGAGCCACGCCAGCTGGGCTGGAGAGCACTTTTAATATCTGTGAATTAAACATTCAGTTGTGAGTTCAGGGCATCGACTTAGAGTTGGTTCTCCCGGTGACACAGGTGTTTGGTTGAGTGGTTCCTATGGGTAGAACTAAACCTGGGCGGGGAGTGAAGTGCTTAGAGCCCGCGGCCCAAGGCTGCCGGGCACAGGGAACTCGAGGCACTTTCTCCGGAATCAGCTGTCTGGACTGGCGTCCACTCGAACGCTTTGCTCCTGAGGCTTGTGGGATGTTCTCTCGCCAGCTTCTCACACATGTGTCACCTTTGGGGTCTGGCTCTCATGTTTCTCTCCAGGAGGTTTTTCCAAACTGCTTGCGACGTCCCAGAGCTGCAGGATAAGTTTAATGTGGACGAATACTCCGACCTCGTGACCCTCACCAAGCCCGTGATCTACATCTCCATCGGGGAAATCATCAACACCCACACGGTGAGGCTTCTTCTCTAGTTACTTAATGTCGTTGCTCTGTCCTTAATTGCCTCCCCCGGCTGCTGCTTAACTCCCTCCAGAAGCCAGATAGCTCCCTTCCCTTGATGGATCTTACTGACATGGCCTCTGTCTTGCTGTTTGTTATTCTTAACACTATTTACTACCTTTTCAAAGTGGCTCCTGGGCCATCTACAGCAGAATCAGAGTACTTATCTGCCTTATCCTATCCTATATAATAAAAGCCTAATATGCAAATAGACTAAACCGGCCGAACGACCGGTCACTATGACGTGCACTGACCACCAGGGGCCAGATGCTCCATGCAGGAGCTGCCTCCGGTGGTCAGTGCGCTCCCACAGGGGGAGCGCCGCTCAGCCAGAAGCCAGGCTCATGGCTGGTGAGTGCAGCGGCGGTGGCGGGAGCCTCTCATGCCTCCGCTGCAGGTAGGCGGTAAGGAGCGAGGAGTCCCGGACTGCAAGAGGGATGTCTGACTGCCGGCTTAGGCCCGATATCCCCCGAGGGGTCCCGGACTGTGAGAGGGCGCAGGCCGGGCAGAGGGATCTCCCCCGCACCCGACCACCCCAGTGCATGAATCTCATGCACCAGGCCTCTAGTTTGCCAATAAGATGCTAAAAAGGAAGCTGCTGAGCCCAGCTGGCATGGCTCAGTGGTTGAGTGTCAACCTGTGAACCAGGAAGTCACGGTCCAATTCCCAGTCAGGGCACATGCCTGGGTTGCAGGCTCGAATCCCAGTGGGGGCATGCAGGAGGCAGCCAATCAGTGATTCTTTCTTATTGGCGTTTCTCTCTCTCGCTCTCCCTTCCTCTCTGAAATCAATAAAAATATATTTAAAAATAAAAAATGAAGTTGGCGGGCCCCCCACAGGCCTCCTGAACCAGAACCCCCACGGTGGGCCCCAGCCTGCAAGTCTGTAATGTCCACTCTCAATACAACGTCCACTGGTCACTTGCAGGCACCAAACCCCTACTCATGGCCCCAGTGACCATGGGAGTGCTGACCTGGGGACTTAATAACATACTGGTGTTCTGTTCCTTCTTTTTACCCCGGCTTTTACTTCTTTTTCCTTGTGTAATTTTTCTAACATGAATAGAATTTCGGCTTTTTCCTCTTTGTCACCTTAGAGTTACTTTCCCTTGGCTGCACCCTTTCCCCCCAAATATCTTTAATTCCTTCCGTTCCCCTTTGGTGGCATATAGAACAGGAAATGGGAAAATATATAAAATGTAAACGAAATTTCGGGCATTGTCATTTCTGAGGATATCATTTGAGATAATAATCTTAACGGCTTGGCTTGAATGCCTCCAGTGACAACACTGCCAGGGCGTTCTTTTCTCTGAATTAAAGGTATTGTGTACAGGAAACAGGAAGGAAACATGTGGCTGTGAGTGAGCTGAACTGGTCGTAGGGCCCGTTGATGACCTCGGGTGTTGAAGTCTGAGGGCTTCCTAGTCCTTTCTTACATGGGGAACATTTAAACCCTCCACACTCGTAAGGCTGAGCGAGTGCCAGTGTTTTCCCGCCACACATCACAAGTGTGATGCCTTTAAAAAAAAATCTTTTTATGAGCTTACTGACCATTTGCATATCCTCTTTGGAGAACTATCTACTCAAGTTCTATTTTTTAAAAATACATTTTTATTGATTTTAGAGCACAAGGGAGAGGGGGAGAGAGACAGAAACATCAATGATGAGAGCGAATCATTGATGGGCTGCCTCCTGCACACCCCACACTGGGGATCCTGCACACCCCACACTGGGGATCCAGCCCACAACCCGGGCATGTGCCCTGACCAGGAATTGAACGACACTCAACCACTGAGCCACCAAGGATATGGTTTTTTGTTTGTTCGTTTTGTGTCTTGGTAAATTTATCTCTGTTGTTGAAGGTATTGCAGACGTCCCCTTCTCCCCTCTTTGACCCTCTTCCCCTGCTCCTGCCCCCTCCGCAGGCCTTCCCTGCACTGCATGTGAGGCTTTATGTACTGCTGGTTTGGGGAGGCTTGCTGAGGATTGGCTTGTCCACCCTTTGGATGTAGGAGCTTTGTTATCTAACCTTCTTTTGTGCCGTGGGCAGTGTGGGCAGGGTTGGGGCTGACGGGCCGAGTGTGTAGATTGAGTTGACCCCGTGGTGTTCGTGCAGCTCCTGCTAGATCACCAGGACGCCATTGCCCCGGAGCACAATGACCCCATCCATGAGCTGCTGGATGACCTTGGCGAGGTGCCCACCATCGAGTCCCTGATAGGTAAGGTTCCGGCTCCGCTGACAGAAGAGGGGACACGACAGAGGAGGGTGGTGATGGGCACCTGCACTGTTCAGGCTCTGAATACACATTAGGGAAGAAGGTGCGTGTGGTCCCCGCCTGTGAGAAGTGAGGTCCAGTGGAGGGGGTCCTTTTAAATGTGTGTCTAAGCCCTAGCCCTGAAAGGTCCCGGGTTCGATTCTGCTCAGGGGCACATGCCCAGGTTGCGGGCTCGATCCGCAGGAGGGGGCATGCAGGAGGCAGCCGATCTATGATTCTCTTTCATCATTGATGTTTCTATCTCTCTCTCCCTCTCTCTTCCTCTCTGAAATCAGTAAAAATATATTAAAAAACAAAACCAAAAAAAAAAACCACACCTTCATTTCTTAAAAAAAAAAAGTGTATCCTATATAATAAAAGGCTGATATGCAAATTGACCGAATGGCAGAAGAACCAGTCGCTATTACGCGCACTGATCACCAGGGGGCAGACACTCAATGCAGGAGCTGCCTGATCCCTGGTGGTCAGTGCGCTCCCACAGGGGGAAGTGCCGCTCAGCCAGAGCGGGCTCACAGGGGTGGTGGCAGCAGCCTCTCCCGCCTTCGCTGCAGACGGGTGGTAAGGAGCAAGGGGTCCCGAACTGCGAGAGCGATGTCTGACTGCCAGCTTAGGCCCGATCCCCGGGGGGACGGGGAGTGTTAGGGCTAGGGCAGTGACGGCGAACCTTTTGAGCTCGGCGTGTCAGCATTTTGAAAAACCCTAACTTAACTCTGGTGCCGTGTCACATATAGAAGTTTTTTGATATTTGCAACCATAGTAAAACAAAGACTTATATTTTTGATATGTATTTTATATATTTAAATGCCATTTAACAAAGAAAAATCAACCAAAAAAATGAGTTCGCGTGTCACCTCTGACTCGCGTGTCATAGGTTCGCCATCACTGGGCTAGGGTTAGGGTTATAATGCGGTGTTGAAATGACTGTCAGACGTCTATGAAATGAGTTTACTATGGACCCCGCCTTTCTCACCTGGCATGTGTTTCCTTCTGTTTCAGAGGTGGCCCTGCCCCAGGATCATGTTGGCTTATTCAAGTATCTCCTTACACGGGCATCATCTTTTCTGGGAGTTTCTATCTCCTCTCCCATATCTCCTGTCTTTACTGATTCTTCCCACCCTCCCAAAACTTTAGGGGAAGGCGCTGGCAGTTTAAACGACCCCAATAAGGAGGCGCTGGCTAAGACGGAAGTGTCTCTCACACTGACCAACAAGTTCGACGTGCCT
Source organism: Myotis lucifugus (assembly GCF_000147115.1). NCBI lineage: Eukaryota > Metazoa > Chordata > Mammalia > Chiroptera > Vespertilionidae > Myotis > Myotis lucifugus. The sequence goes on from NW_005872209.1 coordinate 31,125, forward strand.
GGGGACGAGAACGCGGAAATGGACGCGCGGACCATCTTACTGAAGTGAGTGCCGGAAGTGGGAAGAACGCAGTCCACGGACTCCAGCGACCCCTCAGCCCCAGTGAACACGCCCACTTGCTTATACCGAAATGGTCCCCTTGGCCTTGAAGCCAGTCATCATGGTGGTCCCTTCACATATTACACTTGGCCTAGGACGGATCTGCCTTGTTTGCCAATAAGATGCTCAAGTTTCCCTCTTGGAGCTCCCAGCCTTGGCACCCGCTCTGTTAGAGTTGCCCGACTCAGTCTGGGGTCTGGAGTACCTGGTGTTAGCAGCTGCCTGGCAGGGCCTGCGGGAGGCGGTGATTATGCTGCTGCCGCTTCGATCCATTGAGAGGAAGTAGAACACCTGCTAATATTTAAATGTTCCCTCCATTTCCTCCCAGCACAAAGCGTTTAATTGTGGACGTCATCCGGTTCCAGCCAGGGGAGACCTTGACTGAAATCCTGGAAACACCAGCCACCAGCGAACAGGTAAAACTGAGGGGTTTAACATGGACCCTAACAAGGCAAAGAGATGCTCCCAGGATGGGGGGGGACACAGGTAACATGAGGTGGTGACCCTGGGGGTGGACAGAGGGCGGTGGTGAGAAGGGTAAGGCTGGTTGAGAAGGTTGCTGGCTCCTAACGCCAGAGGCAGCTCACTGGTGCGTACATGCTGTACATACATGTATGTGCGTGTGTTCATTGAACTCCAGGCAGAATCAGTGCATCTGCCCGGTAGTTTATTGAGTATTAATTATACAGTTAGAATTTTGTTAGGTGCCTTATAGGTAGAATAAAAGTACAGGATGTGGCTCCTGAACTCCACAAGTTCATGATCCAGAAGTGATGAAGGAGCCTTTAAACCAGCGGCCCTTTCACAGGGGCCGCCTAAGACCATCAGAAAACACATATATCATTACATATTGTTTTTGTGATTAATCACTATGCCTTAATTATGTTCAATTTGTAACAATGAAAATACATCCTGCATATCAGATATTTACATGACGATTCATAACAGTAGCAAAATGACAGTGATGAAGTAGCAACGAAAATAATTTTATGGTTGGGGGTCACCACAACACGAGGAACTGTATTAAAGGGTCGCGGCATTAGGAAGGTTGAGAACCGCTGTGCTAGACGTTCAGGAAAGAGGCCAGCGAAGAGCAAGGCATCAGAAAGAGGTGGAGCGGGAGCCATGCTCGGGATGGATGGGATGGAAGCGAGAGGGGCGGGCAGTCCGGGGGTGGGAGGGGGTGGGGACTGAGGCACAAAGAGCGGTGTGACGTGGCCAGGCCTGCATCTCTAGAAGGAAGGCCTGGGCGGAGGAGAGGAAGGGGAGCTAAAACCTGAGGACAAGTTATGTAGCACCAAAACCTGGACAGGAACTTGGCCCTGGAGAGAGGATTGAAGAGCTTTGGGGACGTTTAGTGCAGATTGATCTGGTAGCGCCATCAGAGCAGATGGTGGTGAGTCATCTAGGTGTGTGATGAGGTCCCAGGCCGGTGGTGGGGGTGGCGTGGCAGTGGGGAGGGTGGATGAGTCACTTCATGTTTAAGGCTCCTGTTTCACGTTCTCATAAAAGGAGAGAAGTAGGTCAAGTCATTCGTTTTCAGATTTTGAACATAAGAATCCTTTCCATTAAGTGACAGTTTACTTGGAAGCACATTTAAAAAATATATATGTCTTCTTATTGATTTTTAGAGAGAGGAAGGGAGGAGGATAGAGAGAAACATTGGTGAGAGAGGAACATCATTGATTGGCTGCCTCCTGAGTGCCCCCTACTGGCTGGAAGCCCAGTTTATAAAGCAGGAAAAACTGGAGCTACTCTGACAGCAGCAGGAATGGGGCCCGGGAGCCCCGCTTTCTAGAACCCTGTAGCACCTCTGGGAGTCCCTTCAGGGTGCCCAGAGGACTGTTTAAAAAACACCGTTTTAAATGAATTCTCTGCTGTGATTGATTACTGAAGAGACAGATGTGTGTGAGGGGCAAGAAAGAGGCAGAGAGACGTCACCAATAACTGCATCCTGTTTAACCTGCAAGGAGGTTAGAGGTGGGGGGAGGGGGCCCCTCTTTACTGAGGACCTGACGCTGTGGGGTGCCTTCCCCTGTGTCCCTCCATGAATCCTTGCACTTTCCCCAGGAGGGGAGTCTGTTTATCCTCATTTACAGATGAGGAAACAGACCCCGAGGGGTTAACTCACTTGCCTACAATTGATCGTCTGCCTGTAGTGGCAGAACCAGACGGGATCCAGCTGTCTGACTGCAGAGTGTGTGCTCCTGGCATCGTGTGCTGCCGAGTAGCCTGGCCCTCGGGGAAAGGCAGCATGGGAAAGGGAAACGCTCCCGTTTGGGAGGGATTATAAGCCTTCCCCACGTGAGCATCTCAGTACAAGCAGCTCAGAACCTGGCACTGGAGCCCTGGTGACAGAGATGAGGGATCTATCAGCACAGAGGTGATCACTGAAATATTGAGAGTGGCCATTACAGAAAAGTGACCACCGGTCACTTGCAGGCACCAAACCCCTACTCAGGGCCAGAAGAAAATGCAGAGATGGAGCGAGGTGGAAATTAGGAAAAGGATTTGGGGAATGGTGATTGGTGACGAGAGTGGCAGATGGAGAAGCCGCTTGCAGAGTTAAAGACGAAAGTGCTGAGTGAATTGAACAGCAGGTGTGGGTCCTGTGTCGGGCAGGGACATCCTGGGCAAACATTGGGTATTGACTGGGAAACCTAGAAGAGAGAAGGGAAAGCCTTTGTATTTTCAAGATCCTGGCCTTTGCAGCCTGTTTAACAGCAGAGGGAAGGCCGGAGCGTGATCAGCACCAACAGGTGGCAAAAAGAATCAGCAAGAAGGGACTGAGCCCGGGTGTTGCCCTGGTGTAGTTACAACATTTATCGAGCTGCGTTTCAAATAACATGAGCTGGCTCCCATGTCTCCAAAGGTGATGGGGGAAAAACGAGGGATTTTGTAGCCAGTGGAGCCCAGTCTCCTAATTGTACCTAAGAGTCCAGGACAGAAGTCCTAAGAAGCCAGATGATTAAAAGATGTAAAGCAGCCCTGGCCGGTTTGGCTCAGTGGATAGAGCATCGGCCTGCGGACTGAACGGTCCCGGGTTCGATTCCGGCCAAGGGCATGTGCCTTGGTTGCGGGCACATCCCCAGTGGGAGGTGTGCAGGAGGCAGCTGATTGATGTTTCTCTCTCATCGATGTTTCTGGCTCTCTATCCCTCTCCCTTCCTCTCTGTAAAAAATCAATAAAATATATATATATTTTTTAAGATGTAAAGCAGCCCTAGCTGGTTTGGCCCAGTGGATAGAGCAGCCATGGGCAAACTATGGCCCGCGGGCCGGATCCGGCCCGTTTGAAATGAATAAAACAAACAAACAAAAAAAAAGACCATACCCTTTTATGTAATGATGTTTACTTTGAATTTATATTAGTTCACACAAACACTCCATCCATGCTTTTGTTCCGGCCCTCCGGTCCAGTTTAAGAACCCATTGTGGCCCTCGAGTCAAAAAGTTTGCCCACCCCTGGGATAGAGTGTCGGCCTGTGGACTGAAGGGTCCTGGGTTCGATTCCAGTCAAGAGCACATGCCCAGGTTGCAGGCTCGATCCTCAGTAGGGGGAGCTCAGGAGGCAGCTGATGAATGATTCTCTCTCATCATTGATGCTTCCATCTCTCTCTCCCTCTCCCTTCCTCTCTGAAATCAATGAAAAAAGAATAAAGATTAAAAATATAATTTTAAAAAAAAGATGTAAAGCAATGTGCCTCTGCTTCATGCAGTTTCTCTGTCAGCTGCCGGCTAGGTGTGTCCCCCCTGTTCCCAGAATGCAGTTCGAGAGCTGCGTAAATTCAGGTGTGGGACTGGTGCACTGCGTTTACCGGGAACTTCTTACATGTAGGAAGCAGAGCATCAGAGGGCCATGCAGAGACGCGCGATCCGTGACGCCAAAACGCCTGACAAGATGAAAAAGTCCAAATCAGTCAAGGAAGACAGCAACCTCAGCCTGCAGGAGAAGAAGGACAAGATCCAGGCGGGCTTGAAGAAGCTCACGGAGCTGGGGACCGTGAACCCGAAGAACCGGTACCAGGAGCTGATCAACGACATCGCCAGGGTACTGCACGGGGGCGGCGGGGCCTGGCCATGCCTCACGCTCTCCCAGAGGCTTCTAAAGAGCCAGTCGCTGTTCAGATGACAGCGTATCTCCAATTCATGGGCACACCGGCGTCCTCTCGCCTGAAGAATCCTTTCTGATTCTTCTAACACGAGGACCTGGCCCGCCCTTTGATAACTTATTTCAGAGCCTAAATTAATAGGAAGAAGACGGAGCTAGAGCGTCCCAGGTCTCAATTTGTCTTTGACCTCTTTGGAAGTTTCCAGATCTTTCTACTGATTTCTGTGAAACCGAAATTGACATTGAGTTGATCATCAACTCCTTATCTTTTTCTTCTTCTTCTGACAACATATTTAAAAGGCTTAAACCAGCTTTGCATGTAAATTCTAAGAACGTGGAAGTCCATAAAAGTAACGCATTTCCCCACCTTTAGAAAATACAAATTGGGGGGAAATGGATGCCATCTGAGTTTCTTTGTTGATTATTGAACATGAATTGCGGGCGGCCCGTTAGGAATGGGTGGTCGCTCAAGGCACAGTGAAGCGACTGGGTTCTGCTGTGAATGATCCCAGGGGCACGGGATATCGGAGATTGTTTTCCTCATTTTCACACTTGTGTCCCAGGATATCCGGAATCAGCGGAGATACCGGCAGAGGAGGAAGGCCGAGCTGGTGAAACTGCAGCAAACGTACGCTGCTCTGAACTCCAAGGCCACATTCTACGGAGAGCAGGTGGATTACTACAAAAGCTACATCAAAACCTGCCTGGACAACCTGGCCAGCAGGGGCAAGTGAGTGTGTCTTTTAAAGATTTATCCATGTCGACGGGGGAGCGGGGGGAGCCGTAGAGGCAACTAAAGTGACATGGGGCTTTTTTATTTTTATTTTTTTAATCCTCACCTGAGGACATTTTTCCATTGATTTTTAGAGAGAGTGGGAGGCAGGGGGAGAGATGGAGAGAGAGTTCCATCGATGTGAGAGAGACACATCGATTGGTTGTCTCCCACAAGGACCCTGATCAGGGCCGGGGATTGAGCCTACAACCGAGGTACATGCCCTTCACCAGAATCGAAGCCACGACCCTTCAGTCTGTAGTCCGACTCTCCACCCCTGAGCCAAACCTGCTAGGGCTGGGGACTTTTTAACTTAGAACACACTTTATTGCATTCGTTCTTTATTTTGCTTCTGATCTCCTAATCATCTGTGTAAATTCCTGGTCCCATTTGCCATTATACGATGCAGATAAGCACCGTGTGGGGTACTTATTTCTAAGCATCTTTTGCTCCAAAATGGCTTCCTGGCCCCAGAAATTAAAGAATCAGGATGGAGATTATCTCGTGATCCCACACCCTGTCTGTGCCCCAAGATCGCCTAAGGAATATTAAACATGGTGGTTCCTCAGCCTCACCCTCTAGTTCCTGGGGACGGGGCCCCAGTCCCTGACTTTCCTGGCTGCTGAGGAGGGTGTGATGCACCAGCCGGAACCGCCAGCCTGACCCTCCATGGGGAGGGAAACTCAAAACCCAGAGAGGCGCCCTGATCAGTGTAGGTCCTACTTGCAGGTTAGTTTCTCTTTTGCTCCTAACTTTTCATTTTAAGAATTTTCAAGCTTCAGAAAAGGTGAATGAATAGAACAGTAAAGACCCACAGACCCTTCGCCGGGATTCTTCTGTTTTCATTCTGCCGTATCAGCTCCCTCTCTCAGACACCAGGTCCAGCTTGCCCAGCCGGCGGGGCTGGCGCCTGTGTCCTTCTGACACGCCCCATCGTTCTTGAGAACTTCCTGACTTTACAGCACAAGGTGTTTCTGGTTCAACTTGTACTTCCCCTCCCCAGGCTGGGAATTAGCTTTTTCTCCCAACATCCCTGGCTCCCTTTAATGAAGAATGGAATTTAGAGACCAATATCTAGGGACTAAGTGTGCGCATTGCCACAGAGTCGTCACTGCTTCTAGGCCCACTAAGACAGCCAGGTTCTCATTTCCTTTTTCATGGCTGTATAGTATTCCATTGTGTAGGTAGCTATAACCACTGGCTCAATCAGTTCTCCATTGGTGGGCATTTACGTTCTTTCCAGTTATTTATTTTTTAAAATTCTGCAACAAATAACCTCTTACACAGATATCATTTTGCAAATGTGAGCATATTTTTTAAAAATGTATTTTTTTTTATTTCAGAGAGGAAGGGAGAGGGAGAGATTGAAACATCCATGATGAGAGAGAATCATTGATCTACTGGCTGCCTCCTGCACACCCCCTACTGGGGATTGAGTCCGAAATCTGGACATGTGACCTGACTGGAATCAAACCTGGAACCCTTCATCTGCAGGCCGGCGCTCTATCCACTGAGCCAAACCAGCCAGGGCATATTTTTAAAAATAAATTCCTAGAAGTGGAATTACTGGGTCAAAAGTTTTGTCCGGTTGCAATTTTGATAGATATTTCAGTTTCCTTGCAGAGGGATTCTCTCTTACACTCCTGCCAGCATTTCTGCCCCATTTCCTGAGACACCCCTCACCGCCTTTGGAGTCCCAAATCCCTGGTTTTCATTTGTCTCTATTTTTCCTTTGCTTATTTTTCTTATCACTTCTGGCCTCAGTTATCCCAGTAACTTCTTTTTTCTTTAAATATACATTTTATTGATTTCAGAGAGGAAGGGAGAGGGAGAGAGAGATAGAAACATCAATGATGAGAGAGAATCATTGATCGGCTGCCTCCTACATGCCCCCTACTGGGGATCGAGCCTATAACCTGGGCATGTGCCCTTGACCAGAATCAAACCTGGGACCCTTTAGTCCGCAGGCCAACGCTCTATCCACTGAGCCAAACCGGTGAGGGCCAGGCTTAAACTCTTTTAAAAAGTACTTACTCTGAGATGTTTCTGTTTCTCCCCTGCACAGCCGAGGGGTGTAGAGTGAGTCCCTTGGGGGTCAGTATGTTCCCCCAAGCTGGCATTAGAAGCCCCCACACTTCCTGGTCGGTGCTCATAGAAAGATTAAGACACTGTCAGATTCATGGTGTGTTCTCAAATGTAATTTAAATTGAAGACAAAATCAGCTTAGTACTCTTTCCTCTGTTTTGTAATGATATTGCTTAGGCTAATCCTAACATTTATTTGCCATTTTAGAGTTGATGTTATGTCCCCTTGTGGATGGGAAGTTCGTTTTCTGATCCCATATTTTCGAATTACCGACAGAATCAAAGCAGATAGTTATAGAAAGTGACGTGATGTCATCTTTACAGGGTCTCCAAGAAGCCGAGGGAAATGAAAGGAAAGAAAAGCAAAAAGATTTCTCTGAAATACACGGCGGCACGATTACATGAAAAGGGGGTTCTTCTGGAAATCGAGGACCTGCAAGTGAATCAGTAAGTATTTGCTTTTTAACTTCATTTCGTACATTGATTTTTTAAATTTATGCATTTACTTGTTTTTAATTTATGCATTCACATCTTTATATTACTGCCTTTACTTCTCCTAGCGGGATGATCATTTTTATATTTTTATATTTTTCTATCTGTTTTTATGTATTTATGTGTAGAATTAGACCTAATACTCAGAATTAATTGTCTCTTATCAGCAGGAAGTATTTCTTTTCCTTGTTTGTGGAACATTTGTTTCGGGACATTTTCACACCTGCTGTGTGGATCCCATTTTAATTTTTCCTCTTTAAAACAGGAAGCCATTTCTTTCATTTCTTCTGTTTCTAAACAAAGACAACTTGTAAAACTGAGTCTCTGGCCCTGTTCCCTCTCACATCGATGTTTCTCTCTCCCTCTCTCCTTTCCCTCTCTCTCTAAAAAAACACACCAATAAAAATATTTAAAAACAAACAACAATAAGACAAAAACCTGAGACTCTTAACCCATTAAATAATTGATTCCTATTTCTAAGCCCTGGGCAGCCACCATTCTGCTTTTCTGTCTTATTTTTTCTTTTTTTGGTGAGTGACTTATTTCATTTACCATGCTGTCCTCACAGGTCAACCATGCTGCAACATGTGACATTTCCTTCCTCTTTAAGGCTGACTAACACTCCATTGTATATATAAACCACATTCTGTTTATTCATTCATCCATCGATGGCCGTTCGGGTTGTTGCCACCCCTCGGCTATTGTGAGTAATGCTGCCGTGAACATGAAGGTGGAAATGCCTCTTTGAGATCCTGCTTCCAATTCTTTCGGATGTATACACAGAAGTGGGATTGCTAGATCATTAGATAGTTATATTGTTGGTTAGTTCTTTGAGGAACTGACATACTGTTTTTCATATTAGTTGAAAATTTTTTTAACTTTTTTATATGTTGCCAAAATATTTTTCACTTGTGTATGAACGTGCTTATCTTACTACTTCCTTTCCATCAATGAATACTAAAATCATCTTTGATATTTTTGAGCTTAGTAGCTTAAAAAAAGAATCTCATTTAAGCATTTTGCATTTCTTTGAATTCTGGTTGATTGTGGGTGTGTTTAAAACGTGGCTTATTGTCTGGATTCTCTCTGGTCATTGTTTCAATTGGGGATCTTGGTCTTTTGGGAGCCTTTTTTGGTTGGGTACTTTATGCATTTTTCGTTTCATAATATTTATCAGCTCTTCTCTTTTTTATTTTTATATATTTTTTTAATTTTTTTGTTATTTCTTAACGTATTACAAAGAGTATTACATATGTCTCCTTTTTTCCCCCCCTTGACATTCCCCCGACCTCCCTTACCCCCCAGTGTCTTGTGTCCATTGGTTATGCTTATATGCATGCATACAAGTCCTTCATTTCTTCATCATTTCCCATGACTGTTTAAGTGCCTACCATTATTTGCCTCTCTTACTTCTTTTTAATTTGCTACTATGGGCCTAGAAACCAGATAACAAAAAAAAATCAGTTAAAATAAAATTGTCACATAAAATAACTAACTTTAAGGAATGACCTGTGAGGCTCTCTTGTTGACCAAAATGCATGTGTTTTAGGGCCTCAATTTTGTGACCTCTCTTAGCCTCTCAGTGCCTCTTGTTTTGTTTTGTTTTTTTAAAGATGTTTTCAATGCCTTAGTATTTCTTAAATAAATTTTTTATTGATTTCAGAGAGGAAAGGAGACAGGGAGAGAGATAGAAACATCAATGATGAGAGAGATTCATTGATTGGCTGCCTCCTGCATGCCCCACACTGGGGATCGAGCCCACAACCTGGGCATGTGCCCTTGACCCGAATCAAACCCGGGACCCTTCAATCCGAAGGCCGACTCTCTATCCACTGAGCCACACCGGCCAGGGCTCAGTGCCTCCTTTGCGTCTTTCATGGTCTCAGCTCTGTTCAGAATACAGTAGGTCCTCTGGTTACGCCGGAGATCCGTTCCTACGGCGTGACGTAACGTGGTTTTCGCCGTTAAGTCGGAACCCACCTACATAAGCACCTACGTCACTCACATGGAGCACATACACAGCAGTCATGAAGTGAAACAGTAAAAAAAATTTAAAAGATAACAATTCCTGACCTTTACTTGTGGTAAATAAATGATAAAAAAAAAAAAAAAAGCACATATGTACATATGTTGAAATGACGGAACTTTTTTTTTTTAATAAATAAATGGGAGATGGCGACGTAACCATCAAACCCAGGACCCTTCAATCCGCAGGCCGATGCTCAATCTACCGAGCCAAACCGGCCAGGGTGCGTCTTCCAGTCTTCCGACATGTGTGCGTTCTAACACCCTCTTGCCGCCCTCTCCTTCCAGCCAACTTGCTCTTTTTTTTTAAAATATATTTTATTGATATTTTACAGAGAGGAAGGGAGAGGGATAGAGAGTTAGAAACATCGATGAGAGAGAAACATCGATCAGCTGCCTCCTGCACACCCCCCACTGGGGACGTGCCCACAACCAAGGTACATGCCCTTGACCGGAATCAAACCCGGGACCCTTGAGTCCGCAGACCGACGCTCTATCCACTGAGCCAAACCGGTTAGGGCCCAACTTGCTCTTGATCCTCCTTTTATCCAGGTCTCGGCATTGGCCACATGGCAGGCCACGCGCATTCCTCTGATGACATCCCTTCAGAGGCCATTGGCGGCATTCCTCAGTGGCTCCTTTTTCAGTAGAAAACGAGAGAGCTGGGGGGGGGGGGGGTTGGGGGGGGCAAGGAAGGGAGTGCCACTTTTCTCTCCAAATCCAAAGCCTTCCCACATGGCTTCACCTGCAGACGTCCTGGGACCCTTACCTTGTACCCCTTTGTCACTCTGGAAGTCACTGTTCATCTCCTCCTTTGCATTTCACAGGATATTTTAATATGAGAACATAAAAATCACACCCTTCTGATGTTATGTTTCAACAGGTTTAAAAATGTTATCTTTGAAATCGCTCCAACAGAAGAAGTGGGAGACTTTGAAGTGAAAGCCAAGTTCATGGGAGTTCAGATGGAGACGTTCATGTTACATTACCAGGTGGGTGTGCACCAGGTGGGACTGGAAGCACTGCGGCTGGGGTGGTCGTGCTCTCGTCCAGGGCGGAGACACGGTAGACAGGAGGCCCGCGTGGAGAAGGCGGTCCGGGCGTGGTGGTGAGCTGGGCTCGCACTGCGGGGAAAGGCGCTGAGTCTGGTTTCTGTGTGATGTGGTCCGTACACCCTGGGGTGTGGGATCCTCAGAAAGACGTTCCTTGAAACTCCCATTCATGTTGCCACTCAATGGAGCTGACCCCTTGGACTCGAACAAAATGCTTAAGTTAAGTGTAAGTCTTGACAATACAAGATTGTAAGCCTACTTAACAGGAGCTCGATACCCTTTTTTATTTTTATTTTTTTGATTTAATTTTTTATATCCTCTTTTAAAGATTTTGATTTGGTAAAGGTGCTTAAAGGCGTATTTCTAACAAGATGTATGTAAATTGCATCTTTGTAAACGGAATCCTTTTTTAAAAATTTTTATTCCTCACCTGAGGATATTTTTCCATTGATTTTTTAGAGAGAGGGAAAGACGGAGAGAAACATCGATGTGAGAGAAACACATTGATCGGTTGCCTCCTGCATGTGCCCGTGGGCAGGGAGGAACCTGCAGCCGAGGTGCGTGCCCTTGACCGGAATCGAACCTGGGACCCTTTGGTTCGCAGGCTGACGCTCTATCCACTGAGCCAAACTGACCAGGGCCAGAACCCCATTTTAATTTCAAATAGAATGCTGCAGTGAATTGTTTTATAGCTTAATTATTCCTAATTTTTATTCGGTAATAACTATAAGTTTTATGCCTTAAAAAAGGGGCATTGGGAGGATTCCCGGGAACAGCAAACGGCAGCTTTGTGTCCACAGGACGTCAGGGTCGGTTCCCATCGGATTCCTCGCTGCTTCCCTGCTGCGGGCCTTCCTCTCTGAACGTGCCTCTGGGCTTTGCACGGGCTGTTCTCCCTTGGCTGGGAGCTGTCCCTTCTCTCCCCCTTTCCTTCCATCGTTTATGGTGGGACCACCCCCAAAGCCACAGGTGGTTTCCCATCTGCTCCACAGCCTTTATTTGTTTGTTTGTTTGTTTACTTTTTCAATGCCTTTTTTTTAAAAATATATTTTATTGATTTTTTACAGAGAGGAAGGGAGAGAGATAGATAGTTAGAAACATCAATGGGAGAGAAACATCGATCAGCTGCCTCCTGCACATCTCCCACTGGGGATGTGCCCGCAACCCAGGCACATGCCCTTGACCGGAATCGAACCCGGGACCCTTCAGTCCGCAGGCCGACGCTCTATCCACTGAGCCAAACCGGTTTCGGCCCTCTTTTTTTTTTAAATCCTCACCCCAGGATATTTTTTCATTGATTTTAGAGAGAATGGGAGAGGGAAAGACAGAGAGAAATATCGATGTGAGAGAAACACATCAATGGGTTGCCTCCTGCACAAGCCCTGACCAGGGCCCAGGCCGGGGAGGAGCCTGCAAATAAGGTACATGCCCTTGTCCAGAATCGAACCCAGGATCCTTTGGTCCACAGGTTGATGCTCTATCCACTGAGCCAAACCAGCTAGGGCTATTTGTTTTTTAAATTTTTTTTATGGCCGAAACCGGTTTGGCTCAGTGGATAGAGCGTTGGCCTGCGGACTGAGGGGTCCCAGGTTCGATTCCGGTCAAGGGCGTGTGCCTTGGTTGCGGGCACATCCCTAGTAGGAGATGTGCAAGAGGCAGCTGATCGGTGTTTCTCTCTCATCGATGTTTCTGGCTCTCTGTCTCTCTCCCTCCCTCTCTGAAAAAATCAATAAAATATATTTTAAAAAAAAATTTTTTTTTATGGATTTTTTTTTTTTTTTTTTTTTTTTTTTAGAGAGAGAGAGGAAAGGAGATGGATAGAGAGAGAAACATCGATGATAGAGAAACATCCGTGATCAGTTACCTCATGCAGGTCCCCTACTGGGGATTGAGCCAGTAACCCGGGCATGTGCCCTGATCAGGAATTAAACTGAGACCTCCTGGTTCCTGGGTCGACCCTCAACCATTGAGCCACACAGGCCGGGCTGCTCCACAGCCTTTAGAGCAGCCTCTGGCACTGTAGGGGCCAACTTATTTTCCTCTCACCCCCAAACCGTGAACCTTAGGAACACGCAGTATTTCTCTGTTTCCTTCTCAATGACTTGTAGACCCTCAAAACATGTTGGCTGAAGAAATGTGAAACGGTTTTGTGATGCACATAGCTAACTCAGTACTTACACAAACAGATCCTGCCCTTCCCTCAGTTTCCCCAAATTCTTCTAGGCAGGCCAGTCTGCCTCAGGTAGTGCATTCCTCCATGTACAAATGCATGAACGATGGAATGACTGTCAGTGCAAGGTTGTGTGTTGGGTGCAGGTGACGCACCAGGGTCCTGGCCTTCATGAGGCTGCTAGGATTTTTCAAAAAAATGAACTGGTTGCCCGATCTGGTTTGGCTCAGTGGATAGGGGTCCTTTCGAGCCCTTTGACTCTTCGAAAGTTGAGGGGTGAGACCAGTCAGATTTCCTAAGTCTGTTCTGGACAGTGGAGGGCGGTGGGAAAAGCAGGGGCTCCAAGTCAGGTCCAGCTTCAGCGTCCAGCTCCGGGCTCTTGGTCAGGTCATTCACCGGTTCTGAGCCTCATCTTTAAACTTGGGGTTTCTGTCAGACTTAAAAAGACACTACATCACGCTTATACAAGGTCGATCATGTGGTAGACACCTGGTAAACATTTATTTATTATTATTATTTTTAATAATTCTTTATTGTTGAAAGTATTACACAGTCCCTTTTCCCCCCCCCATTGACTCCCCTCTAGCCTGCCCCCGCCCCAGGCCCTTACCTCTCCATTGTCCGTGTCCACAGGCCATGCATCTACGCATACAAGGTCCTTGGTTGATCACCTCCCAGCCACCCACCTCCCCCGCCTTCCCTCCGAGATTCCGCCCTCTGATCCACGCTTCCATGTCTCTGGATCCACTCCGTTCGATACCTGATAAACATTTAGTCCTCTCTCTTTCCCTGGCCTTCACAATATATAAGCTCTTTCTTGTGAAACAGACATGAAGACTCTAGTAGCCACTGTAGCGACATTGCGGGCCTGGTCCTGTGTCAGCGATCAGTGTATTTCACCCGGGATGGGCATGCCCTCACCTTCTCCGGGGTGACCTTCACTCAGCCAAACCGGGACACGTGATGGTGAAATGCAAAGCTTGAACGTGTGTGACAGCTGAACATGCGGCTTTTTCTTTGCGGGTTTCGTGTATTTTGATACGAGCCACCTGCCTTCTTCACTCCAGATTTACCAGGAAACTGGGTTGACCAGCCTGTGCTTTCCCCGAGCTCCCAGGGTGGCTGTACTGTGGGTGGGAATGAGGGTGGGAATGGGTTTTCCAGCCCGTTTCACCCCAGCACACAAGGAACGCTTCGTTCCTTCTGGGTCCCTTTCCACACCGCGTCCTTTCTTTTCTCGTCCCACGAACCTGATTAACGGTCAGGACGTTTCTTTGTGCACAGGACCTGCTGCAGCTACAATATGAAGGCGTCGCCGTCATGAAGCTATTTGACAGAGCCAAAGTGAACGTCAACCTGCTGATCTTCCTGCTCAACAAGAAGTTCTACGGGAAGTAACGGGCCCTGTGCTGCCAGCCCAGAAGGAGGGAGGAAAGAAGCAAAGGGCCAGCCCACAGCACGCCTGCGCCCGATACACTCCCGGGGCCACCTCCTGCCTCCCGCTCTGGCTGGACACGGCCGCCCTGGTTTTCATAGTGAAATTTCAGGCTTAGTCTGACCCTTCTCGTTCCTTCATTTCCTTCTGTCGCTCACGAAAGATTGGGAACTTTGCTTAAAATCTCTGTGTGGTTTCGGCCTTAGAGGTTGCATGACTCTATGGTAAGCTTTGGTGTTTGTCTCATTCGCAATATTAATGGTGGGATTTGAAATCTTGTGATTTAAAGGGAGAGCTTCGTAGCCTCAGTGACATACACACACATAAGACACACAGCGAAAAGGCCCGGCTATGTGTCCTATGAGGTCGTCCTTTACAAGCGAAGTTCCTTTACGTTTTTGTCCCGTCCGTGAAGTTGAAGGACACGGGAGGTTGTTGGTCTCCTCCATTCTGTTTCCCATTATGGGCTGGAAATCATTAATAGGAGTCACTGTCTGTGTTCAAAGCAAGCATTTCCAGAAAAGGGAGATTAAAAAAAAAAAAAAAAAGGAAAGGAAAGGGAGATCATGCTTTGAAGTTTCGCCATTAAAATAAATTTTGACAGTGGATGGGAGAGTCCCACTGAGAAAGTGCAGCTATTTAGGTAAATTTAGGATGTTCTGGGCGTCCCTCCTGGGTGAGGCGCCTGCTCGTTCGTTGCAGATTTGATGAGATTCGGGACGACCGTCCCCTCGGTGCCTGTGGCAGATGGAGGGGTTAGCCCGCATAGGATGTAATTTTTTCAAGGCGGTTTTATATCTTCAGAGTACTTTATTAAAGTGTAGGTTTATTTCTTAAAATGTGGGTCACAGCAATTTTAAAGTTTTATATAAGGCTTCAAAGTCTTTAGAATACTATACAGAAATGTGTTTGTTTTTTAATTGGCTTATCTGTATATCTGAACTCTTAAAGCTTTCTTAGAGCTAAAACACTAGGATTTTTTTTACCTGCAGGGTTGCAGAGAGATCACCCTGTTTTAAATAGACTGAAAAATAATAATAATAAAAAGCCAGCCAGCGATGTCACACTTGACAGTCCAACCTCCTTTTTCCCACTGCTTTCTCTTTCCTCTTGCTGCCCACACTGCTTTTCTTTTCCGAACTCTGGTTTTCTGGATTTAGTAAAAATTCAATTCTGAACATTGAATTTTTAGGAAGTTTTTATTAGATAAAAAGCTATATACTTTTTTTTAAAGAAAATTTGTTTATCCAGGAAAATACATTAAATCATGCTACTGAGCCTCCATTTTCGCTGATGTTGTGGTTCAGTCTTCTTTCATCATGGCATAAACCTTAATAAAATAAACTAACATTTAAAAATCTAGCCAATGTATATTTAAAACCAATAAACAGTTTTGTTAATAACGATTTCTGTGATGTGTCCCTATTGCAGATGTAAGTATCGGAGCCGTGTTTTTTTGTAATCGACTGTTTACTGGGTCAGGTCCCTGCCAGCACATGTAAACTGTGTGAGTCTTTACACCCTCCAGGCAGCCCACAGGCAGGCGGGGAGGGACCGTGGGAAGGAGATTCCACTACCTTGACCTTGTTTTTGTTGTATTTTGCAAGATAATCATTTAGTAAACATTGTCCTCCGTTTAAAAGAAGATGCTGTTAAACTAATAGCATCGCCTCGAAAACTGGGACCAACCAAAGTGTCAACCCGTTTACCTCCAAAGAGGCTACTCCTTCCAAACGCTTGTCAGACCCGGAGGCCACATCCGTGACGGACACGGAGACACGGAGACAGGCTTTGCGACTCCTATAAGGTTGCATGGCTTCGCAATTATTTGTAAGGATTATATTCCCTGGATGCAACTTTCAATGCGAAATTGCACAAAAGGCACCTCAAGCATTTTGATGGGAGCTATATATAGAGTTATGGTTTTAGTAGCATTGAAAAGGCCCAGACAAACCCAAGTGACATGAAGCCATGCAGCTCTTATTACCTTTCTCTCTCAGCTCTGCAGTCTCTGTCAGGTCTCTCTCCTCCTCTGACCTTCTCTCCCACCAGCCATCATGACATTTACCGTGGATTTACTTCCTCCCAAGAATGTGGACTGCCCAGCAGATCGGGGCAGTGCACAATTGCCTTTGTATCTCTTTGTATGAAATAAAAGGTCATTTGTGCATGTTTGTGTTTATTTTTCTCGGTTTCATTGTTAGCAGCTCCTGCTAAACAGAGTGTTGATTAGAGTGAGACTTAATCATGGAAAACAACCCTTTATAGTCTTTTGAAGGAGCAGACACAAGTCAGCTACCAAAGAGATTTTTTAAAAAAATATTTTTATTGATTTCAGAGAGGACAGGAGAGGGAGAAATAGAAACATCAGTGAAGAGAGAATCGTGGGTTGGCTGCCTCCTGCACGCTCCATACTGGGGATCGAGCCCACAACCTAGGCATGTGCCCTTGACCAGAATTGAACCCGGGACCCTTCAGTTCACAGGCTGATGCTCTAGCTCAGCCGTGGGCAAACTACGGCCCGCAGACCGGATCCGGCCCATTTGAAATGAATAAAACTAAAAAAAAAAAAGGGCAAACTACGGCCCGCGGACCGGATCCGGCCCATTTGAAATGAATAAAACTAAAAAAAAAAAAGAGCGTACCCTTTTATGTAATGATGTTTACTTTGAATTTATATTAGTTCACACAAACACTCCATCCATGCTTTTGTTCCGGCCCTCCGGTCCAGTTTAAGAACCCATTGTGGCCCTCGAGTCAAAAAGTTTGCCCACCCCTGGTCTAGCCACTGAGCCAAACCTGCTAGGGCTCAAAGAGATTTTTAACATGTGAGTAGCCTTTTTTAAAGTAATATGCTTAAAGTAGCCTCATCATAAAAATAAATAGGGGGTGGGGTAAACAAACAACATTATTGAGTTCTGATTGTATAGTGGCTGAAAGTTTAAAATTGCAGCTGCATTTAATGTAAGTGACAATCCTTCCTATATAATAAAAGGGTAATATGCAAATCGGCCAAACAGTGGAACTACCGGTCGCTATGACAGGCACTGACCACCAGGGGGCAGACGCTCAATGCAGGAACTGCCCTTGGTCAGTGCACTCCCACTTAGCCAAAGCCGGGCTCACTGCTGGCCAGCGCAGTGAAGGTGGCGGGAGCCTCTCCCACCAGCGCTAAGGATCTCCCACTGACAGCTTAGGCCCGCTCCCCACGGAGACATCCCCCGAGGACTTCTGGACTGTGAGAGGGCGCAGGCCGGGCTGAGGGACACCCTCCCCCACCCCCCAGTGCACGAATCTCATACACGGGGCCTCTAGTTTACATAAAGGGAAATGGAATAATTCTAAAACATAAGTGATGGTTTCTGTGAATGGCTGGTGGTGACCCCACACCCCTCTGAGGAAGAGCGAGGTGCTGAGAACTTGGGCTTCCCTGGCCATGGGCCCTGGTGGAAGTTACTCCCCGAGCCTCAGTTTTCTGCTTTGGAAATGGGGATGATGCTCCCTGGTAGGTGTGTTACTGAAACCTGGAACAGACTATTCTAACAACCTGTGCTCTACATTGTCCTGCAAAGAAGTCAGTGGAGTCAGAAAGGTACTTACCAAGGCATCACGATGTTGAATATGGAAACCAGAGCGAAGGGAAAGGAGGAGGAGGAAGGGAAGACGGAGCCTGGAGTGATGAGAAGGTGGGGAATGCTGAGGGGTCCCCTGCTCCTGGCGGGGCAGCCACAGCAGCGCTGCTCACACATCTAAGCCCAAAAAGAATTTGGGAAAACTCTACTCCCACCATTAAACTTTTCCCTTCCCTCCTTCCTTCCTTTGTTTATTTACTTTTAGTATATATATTTATTGATTTCAGAGAGGAAGGGAGAGGGAGAGGGAGAGAGAAACATCAGTGATGAGAGAGAATCATTGATTGGCTGCCTCCTGCACAGGCCACACTGGGGATTGAGCTCGCAACCCGGGCATGTGCCCTGACCAGGAATCAAGCCGTGACCTGGTTCATAGGTCAGTGCTCAACCACTGAGCCATGCCGGCCGGGCTCCACTTAACTTTAACATGTAATTTTTTTTTTAATGTTTAAACGGTAAAGTGTGTACTTGCCAACATACTATGAATTTCAAGATAAAAATGACCTCACTTTTGAAGGAATCCCATATAACTCCCATCCATTTTTAAAGGTATGTGAGCAGAGATCTTTGTCAGTTGAAAACTACATCTTTCTTTTGCTTCAAACTCATGTTTTTATCCCACTTCTCTCAGAAGAAGAGAAGCATAAGTCTTATTTCTGGTTATCCTGTCGCAATTATCTGTAACAAAATTGTTTTATTTCCTCTGACTATAAGGCTGTTTAACTCAATCCAGAAAAATATTTTGCATCCTAAGTATTGTTTTTTGTTGTTGTTGTTGTTGTTGTTTTTTTTAAATATATTTTATTGATTTTTTACAGAGAGGAAGGGAGAGAGATAGAGAGTTAGAAACATCGATGAGAGAGACATCGATCAGCTGCCTCCTGCACACCCCCTACTGGGTATGTGCCCGCAACCCAGGTACATGCCCTTGACCGGAATCGAACCTGGGACCTTTCAGTCCACAGGCCGACGCTCTATCCACTGAGCCAAACCAACAAGGGCCTGAAATGCATTTCTTAATGAGGTAAATGAAGGTTTAATAAATAATACTACTTGCTAGAATGAGATAGGGCTCATAACCAATTCTCTTCCTATTTTTCATTTTTTGTAAATGTAAGCAAGCATATGGAAATGGGGAGTGTTTTGTCAGAGCAAAGTCGCCCTTTTTTTTAAAAGTATATTTTATTGATTTTTTTACAGAGAGGAAGGGAGAAGGAGAGGGATAGAGAGCTAGAAAAATCAATGAGAGGGAAACATCGATTCAGCTGCTTCCTGCACATTCCCTACTGGGGATGTGTCCGTAACCAAGGTACATGCCCTTGACCGGAATCGAACCTGGGACCCTTCAGTCTGCAGGCTGACGCTCTATTCACTGAGCCAAACCAGTCAGGGCGAAGTCGCCCATTTTTTACTATGAATTATACTTGTAACCTTTAGAGATACAGGCAACTTGTTCAACCCAATATGCTAAAGAT